>NW_007161424.1:0-942 GCF_000164805.1 Carlito syrichta | reverse complement strand
TAGGCTGCTGGCTAGCTAGGTAGTAGGCAATTAAGTCAGCTGGCTCTACAGCTGGCCAGCTAGTAAATCAGCTCACCTGTTGGATCACACGCTGGCCTACTAGTTAAGTCAGATAACCGGTACACCAACTAGCCATCCAAGTAGTAAAGTGAGCTAAACAATCATCCAACTAATTGACCAAATGGTCAGCCAACAAGTTATCACAGCTAGCTTGTTGGATGACTAGTTAAGTCAGCTAACTTGTCGACTAACTAGTCAGCTGACTAGTTAGGTCAGCAAACGAACAGGCAACAATTTAACATTGCTAACTAGTGGGCCAACTCGTCATTCATTTTGCCAACCCAGCTAACCGGTCGGCCGACAAGTTGGCCTACTTCTTATGCCAGCTAACAACTCGGCCGAGTAGGCAGCCGATGAGTTAAACAATCGAAGTAGTAGGCTGACTCATCAGCCCACAAGTTAATTCACCTAGCTAACTCATCAACCAACTCGTTAAGTCAGCTATTTAACTCGTTTACCAACTAGTTAAAACGGTTACATAACTTGTTAACCAACTCATTGTCAGCTAGCTATCTCGTTAGGCTACTAGTTAAGTCAGCTAGCAAAGTCAGCTAGCTAACCAGCTAGCTAGCTAAGTAAGCTAACTGAGTCAGCTAGTACACTGGTTAGCTAACTATTTAAGTCAGCTAATTAAGTCTTCTACCTAACTAGTTATGTTATCATTAAAGCAGCTAGTTATTCAGCTACTTAATTAGTTAGCTAAGTATTTAATTCAGGTAATTATGTCAGGTAGCTAACTTGTTAAGTCGACCAATGAAGTAAGCTAGCTAAGTAGTTAAGTCAGATAGCTAAGTCAGCTACTAAAGTCAGCTTTCTAATTTAGTAAGATGGTTAAGAGAGTTAGCTAGCTAATTATCTAACAGGTTAAGTCAGCAAGTTGAG
>NW_007161423.1:0-5457 GCF_000164805.1 Carlito syrichta | reverse complement strand
GCAAAAATATTGACTTTATTCCTGTTAAAATCAGGTCTAAGGCAAAGATATCTATTACTTCTATGATTGTTTAACATCATTTTGAAAGATTTCCCAATCATATAACAAGTGAAACATTAAAAAATAAACTATTATAAATGACAAAAGTATTATTTGCAAGTAATTTGAGTACATACATAAAATCTCTTAAAATTAATTGGTATATTAAGTGCCCAAAGCAAGTTGACTGTAGAAAGATTAATTTCAAACTTATTAGAAAGACATAATGGAAGAAAATTACTTTCATAACAGCAAAGAGCATAAAATACAAGGACAAATTCTAAAAAGAATATTACAGAATTTGCAATCAAAACCATAAATATTTCCTGTGTAATATTAAAAATGTGAATAGACACATGCCATACTTATTGATGAAAAGACAGAATACAGTAAAGATGAATATTTTTTTACCAATTAAAAGACCAATTCAAATGCAGTCACAGTCACAGTGAATATTGTTGTGGCATTGGATAGAATCTTTCTAAAATTTATATCAAAAATAAATAAAAAAGAGCAGCTAAGAAATTGGTCAGAGCCGGGCTCGGTGGCTCAGCCTGTAATCCCACACCTTTGGGAGGCTGAGGTGAGTGGATTGCCTGAGCCCGCGGGTTTGAGACCCACCTCATCTCTACAATAAATCAAAAAATTAGCCGGTCGTGGTAGTGCGCGCCTGTAATTCCAGCTACTCGGAAGGCTGAGGCGAAAGGATCGCCGAAGCCCAGCAGGTGAGGCTGCGGTGGCTGGGAGCGGCCACTGCACTCCAGTCTGGGTGACATAGTGAGACTCCAACTCAAAAAAAAAAAAAAGAAATTGGTCAGAGAAAAAAGAATAATAAGAGGAAATTTTCCCAGTCTTCCCTGTCATAAAGTTTCATTTAACTAATGGCTTTTTTATTTAAAAGTGAGAATTACAAACCACGAGAAATGAATGTGTTTGCAACTAGGCATGTTTGATAAATAGTGTGAGGGAAAAATGTCCATCTGTTAAAATAAAAGACTGACATAGGTTATTGGCACATGATAGAAGAAAATAAATTCCAAATGGCTAAAAATAATCCAGTAAGTAAATAAAAAACAAATATGCAAATTAAAAAACAAGACTTTAAAAAATATCTTTAGGCTATAAATTCCATGAGAGGAAAATGATATCTTTTTCACTCCAGTGAATTTGCAGAATAAATGAATGGATGAAAACACTGAAATAATGAAAAATTCACAAAGAAAAAAATAGAATGATTTGATGATTTTAAATATTTTTAGAATTAAGAGGCAAATACATCTGGAAAAGATTACAAATAATGTGACCAAAGATGAATGCTCTTAATACATAGGGATTTTATTAGTCAATGAGAAAAAAACAATCTGAGAAAGTGGAGAACATTTCAAATTGTGGTTTGAGAGAGTGAGTCAGCTAATGGGCAAGAGAGACACACACTAGGACTGTCATGCAGTTCTGAGGGCCTGCTGTGGTGAGTGATGTGAATTTATACTAACCTCCATCCACAGAGTTCTGGGATTTTCTCCAGCAGCCCAGACACAGAAATATCGATCTAAACACACTTTCAATACTTTGACATCATTATCTAGAGATAACTGTGCCTACCCAAGATTCCTTGAGAAAGATATACTTCCAGTCACTTTTTGCTAAGCTGAGGTTTGGTGAAGCCGTCTTTCCAAAAAAGAGCTAGAATGTCATGCTAACTTGGCTCACAAAAATGAAATAAAATTGTTTTGCTTTTCTGTGTGAATTAATTCATTTATCTTATATAAAAATGAAGAACTACTTTCTGAGAATAATGAAAATCTATCATGTTGTCAATTTTGAGATTTAGGCTGCAAGAAAAACCCTTCTGTCTCAAAAGTCTCCTACACACACATACACACACACACACACACACACACATACACACATACACACACACACATCATGAAGGAGGTCAAACACTTAATCTAACTTTTCAAAATCTCGATTCTCAATTCATTGTGTTCCTTACCTTTGTCATTATGCATAGAAGTCTTTAGAAAATTAAGACTTGGAGGAGTCAGGAAACAAAAAATTAGATTGTCTAATTTTTATAGACAGAATTTAGGAAAAAATAAAAATACATAAAGGAACACAAAAACTCAATTGTTTTCCTTGAAATAGAGAAAATAATATAACAACACAAGGAATAAGGGCAACCATGTCTAAAAATGTTGCTGTGTGTTTCTTAATTACTAAAGACATAGATGTACTTTATTTAAAAATTAGAAAACAGGATTCTCATTACTTTGGTTGATTGAAGACCTATTGTTCTCTCATTCTTCTCTAAATCTTATTGAAATAACAGAGGAAATCTATTTTTTAAATCTACAACAGTACTAAAAGAGCAGAGGGGTACTGACAATAGATCAAAAGAGAAAGGAAATTATCAAAAGTACTGAGCACATGAAAATTGATCAATGGCAAAATTCCAATATGCAAAAGTACCAGCAATTACATACACACACACACACACACACACACACACACACACACACACAGCCTTCATAAAAGTAAGTTATCCCAGCAGAATCTCATGATACCCAAAGATCAGAGGAGTAAAAAGATCAGACCATGGTTGGTCAGCTCAGAAATTATGTAAAGACTGGTCCCCACAGTTGGACCCAGTGAATCATATCTCACTGTGTTCACTTCCTTGTGGATGGCCTGGGACTCACATTAAACAACAGTATACAAAAAAGAGATTAGTTACCCTGCTGAAAAGCTCACCTAGAAGAAACACGTGGCCACATGGAGAGGAAGACGTTCTGAAATCACAAGGAGGGAGAGGACCCCAACCATTCTGAGTCTTGCCCTGCCAAGGTGCTGGCCTGGAAGTGATCCACCCTGTGTGTTTCAGCCCAGCTGAAACTCCAGAAAACTGCAGACCCAAACAGCAGGACAGAGGCTAGAACAGCCCAGCTGAGCCTCATCACCCTCAGAATCATGAGAGTAAATCATATGGCTCTATTAGGTGAGACTGATGAGGAAGAGGTCCTCAAAATGGAGTATATGCCCAGAGAAGCTGGGAGTGCCCCAGCTAACTGACCACTGCCCGGAGAAATGTGGATCCCTGGGACCCAAAAGCTTCTCACATTCCCTAAAGGAGAGTTCATCTGAGTCCCACATCTCACTCTGCATATAACATGAGTCAGAACCTCCATCTTCAGAATTTGCTTCACTGCTAAGGTAACACACTGTAGTCATCACTACCATTTGGCTTTCAATCTTGTCTATGAAACAAATAGTTAAAAATCTTCAAACAGTTGAGGAAAAGAGAATGAAAGTTCAGTACCAAGCATAGAAGAAAGAGAAATAATGGAAACATAGCAATGGTTTAAGATAAGTGAAATGAATGAGCTCATAGAATTACAATAGGATAGCCATTAATTAATTTTAAATTAGTTTTGGTGGAATAAATAAATATTAAAAATATGATGTACAGGTTGAAAAATTTAAAAGAATAAAAGACAAAACTGAATATCAAAATAGGAAGGTGGAAAATTGAGAACATTTCCCAAAACTCAGTCCAAAGGAAGAAAAATGCCAAGTGAGAGAAAAATGTAAAAGATAATGAGGACTGATTCAGAAGCTACAACACCCATCTAAGGAAAGTTTTTGGGTAAAATCAAGATAATTGAAGGGAAAATTAATGAAGTCATTCTCCCTGTGTTGAAAATGTCTTGAGTTTTGTTTTGTCTTGCCTTATCTTATTGAAAGGATTAACCAAGTGCTCTACAAGGAGAATGAAAAATGGCCCATTAGTAGATTAATCATAAAAGTATCATCATAAAGGCGAAAATAGCAGTTACCTACAGGAACAAAATAATATTGGCATCAGCTGTCTTATCTGTTAAAAAAAAAAAAGACCCTAGAAGATAGTGGAGCAATGTTTCAAGACCCAGGAAAAACAATTTTGTATCTAAAATTTCATACCTAACCTAAATATCAGTCAGATGAAATAAGAACATTTATAGACATTCAGTGACCCAGAAAGTATGTCACTCTTTTTAAAAGAGTAACTTGAAGGTTTACACTACAGAATTCAGGGGGTGCAGGGAGTGAATCTAACAAAGAAAAAGATAGTGGCTATAAAAAAATAATAGTGAGAAAATATCAAAAAATACAACTTTGAAAAAGCAGAATTATTTTTATAATATAGTCATTGCTGGTATTACATTTCAAAAGTTAAAAATGTAATGCAAATATTAATATGGAACTGAAATTCTATATTACATCGACAAAGTATAGAAAAATGGACAAGTAGGGATCATAAAAATAATGTCTTGCTGTATCTGGGGAAGCTGAAAACTTAAATATTAGACCCCCAAAAATCAAGACAGGATACTGAAAGAAATTATATTTTTAAATAAAAGTATAGTCCTCTTGGTTAATAGTATAAGCTTTCACACACTGAACAACTTAGCATCAAAATATATAAAATAAAATATAGAAAGCAGAATATATCTAATATTCTATAATGTGTTAAATATATAAATATGTTAAATATAAGCAGAATAATATAAAATAAAAATGGAAAAGCACAAGAAAGAAGCGTGTTCACAGTCATAGGGTGAAATGTTAAGCTATTTAAAAAGTACAAAGTGAAAAATGAATAAGGAAACAAAAGATTAAATATCAACTTAAAAGCCTGCTTTGAAAGGTGTAAAGATATTTTTGTCCACAGCAAATGTAGAATGTATATTTTCAAACCCTTGTGGAATATTTATTTTTAAATATGCCCATGTCTCAGCACATAAAGAAAACTCAATAGATTCCACAGAAGTAGAAATCACAGAGACCACATTTCTGAACCTAAAGCAATGAAACTAGACGTGAATAAGGCAAAGGATGGCTCCAAAATGTCAATCTGCTAAAAAATGTGGGACAGAAACTCTAAATAACTTATGAATGTAAGAAAAATTCAAAATTGAAATTAAAAATGTTAATAATGAGGGTATCTTATATTAAACTCATGGGCATGGGCAAAGCAGGCTACAGAGGAAAATTTAGTGCTTTGAATGTGTTTTCAGAAAACAAGAAGGACAAAAAATAATTGATGAAACATTCAATTCAAGAAGTTAGAAAACTAAATCAAAAGTCTCAAGTAAATATAAAGAAGCAATTAATAATGATAAACACAGAGGCTCATATTTCTAGGATTGCCTGCTAGATTATTTGGATCACCCTTCCATTAAAATTAACTAAAATAATGCATAATTTTAATACTTCTTAAATGCGTGAAAAGTTGTCAATATTGTGAAGTAATATCCTTGCAAAATCTAAACAAAGAAAGAACTCAGTGCATCCAGAGCACCAAAATTCCTTTCTTCCTGAGCAGTCTGAGTTTGGGTATCCCTATAAGGCAAGGGAGACAGAAATCAGGATCCAGGACCC
>NW_007161422.1:0-5963 GCF_000164805.1 Carlito syrichta | reverse complement strand
CCAGATCAGATTCCAGTAATTCCTTCTGCTGTTATCCACAAAGATAATTGGGCTTGGGATCAGGTGAATTTGAACTTGGACAACAAGCAGGAAGTATATCAGTGAGAGTGTATGGTTCCTGCACTGGTTTTCTATGCCTGCCTAAAAATGGCTCCTTTTGCTAACAGTTCACAGAGAAAAAAAATCGCCTCAGGATTCAGCATAGCCTTGAGTTTGTCCATGAAAATGGGAAATGGGTGGTTCCTAGGGAAATGAATGCCTTCTGAGCCTCACATTGTTAATATCTTAATAAAACATGACAATACCACCTTGTATTTATATAGTGCCTACTTATTTCATTGTTTCTACTTCTTAACCCCGTGAACCAGGTACACATGATAATCCTCTTCATTTGAGATGAAAACATTCAAGCTGTGCAAAAATATTGACTTTATTCCTGTTAAAATCAGGTCTAAGGCAAAGATGTCTATTACTTCTATGACTGTTTAACATCATTTTGAAAGATTTTCCCAATCATATAACAAGTGAAACATTAAAAAATAAACTATTATAAATGACAAAAGTATTCTTTGCAAGTAATTTGAGTACATACATAAAATCTCTTAAAATTAATTGGTATATTAAGTGCCCAAAGCAAGTTGACTGTAGAAAGATTAATTTCAAACTTATTAGAAAGACATAATGGAAGAAAATTACTTTCATAACAGAAAAGAGCATAAAATACAAGGACAAATTCTAAAAGGAATATTACAGAATTTGCAATCAAAACCATAAATATTTCCTGTGTAATATTAAAAATGTGAATAGACACATGCCATACTTATTGATGAAAAGACAGAATACAGTAAAGATGAATATTTTTTTACCAATTAAAGGACCAATTCAAATGCAGTCACCGTCACAGTGAATATTGTTGTGGCATTGGATAGAATCTTTCTAAAATTTATATCAAAAATAAATAAAAAAGAGCAGCTAAGAAATTGGTCAGAGAAAAAAGAATAATAAGAGGAAATTTTCCCTGTCTTCCCTGTCATAAAGTTTCATTTAACTAATGGCTTTTTTATTTAAAAGTGAGAATTACAAACCATGATAAATGAATGTGTTTACAACTAGGCATGTTTGATAAATAGTGTGAGGGAAAAATGTCCATCTGTTAAAATAAAAGCCTGACATAGGTTATTGGCACATGATAGAAGAAAATAAATTCCAAATGGCTAAAAATAATCCAGTAAGTAAATAAAAAAACAAATATGCAAATTAAAAAAACAAGACTTTAAAAAATATCTTTAGGCTATAAATTCCATGAGAGGAAAATGATATCTTTTTCACTCCAGTGAATTTGCAGAATAAATGAATGAATGAAAACACTGAAATAATGAAAAATTCACAAAGAAAAAAATAGAATGATTTGACGATTTTAAATATTTTTAGAATTAAGAGGCAAATACATCTGGAAAAGATTACAAATAATGTGACCAAAGATGAATGCTCTTAATACATAGGGATTTTATTAGTCAATGAGACAAAAACAATCTGAGAAAAGTGGAGAACATTTCAAATCGTGGTTTGAGAGAGTGAGTCAGCTAATGGGCAAGAGAGATACACACTAGGACTGTCATGCAGATCTGAGGGCCTGCTGTGGTGAGTGACGTGAATTTATACTAGCCTCCATCCACAGAGTTCTAGGATTTTCTCCAGCAGCCCAGACACAGAAATATCGATCTAAACATACTTTCAATACTTTAACATCATTATCTAGAGATGACTGTGCCTTCCCAAGATTCCCTGAGAAAGATATACTTCCAGTCACTTTTTGCTAAGCTGAGGTTTGGTGAAGCCATCTTTACAAAAAAGAGCTAGAATGTCATGCTAACGTGGCTCACAAAAATGAAATAAAATTGTTTTGCTTTTCTGTGTGAATTAACTCATTTATCTTATATAAAAATGAAGAACTACTTTCTGAGAATAATGAAAATCTATCATGTTGTCAATTTTGAGATTTAGGCTGCGAGAAAAACCCTTCTGTCTCAAAAGCCTCCTACACACACACACACACACACACACACACACACACACACCATGAAGGAGGTCAAACATTCAATCTAACTTTTCAAATCTTGATTCTCAATTCGTTGTGTTCCTTACCTTTGTCATCATGCATAGAAGTCTTTAGAAAATTAAGACTTGGAGGAGTCAGGAAACAAAAAATTAGATTGTCTAATTTTTATAGACAGAATTTAGGAAAAAATAAAAATACATAAAGGAACACAAAAACTCAACTGTTTTCCTTGAAATAGAGAAAATAATATAACAACACAAGGAATAAGGGCAACCATGTCTAAAAATGTTGCTGTGTGTTTCTTAATTACTAAAGACATAGATGTACTTTATTCAAAAATTAGAAAACAGGATTCTCATTACTTTGGTTGATAAGACCTATTGTTCTCTCATTCTTCTCTAAATCTTATTGAAATAACAGAGGAAATCTATTTTTTAAATCTACAGCAGTACTAAAAGAGCAGAGGGGTACTGACAATAGATCAAAAGAGAAAGGAAATTATCAAAAATACTGAGCACATGAAAATTGATCAATGGCAAATTCCAATACGCAAAAGTACCAGCAATTACGTACACACACACACACACACACACACACACACACACACACACACAGCCTTCATAAAAGTAAGTTATCCCAGCAGAATCTCATGATACCCAAAGATCAGAGGAGTAAAAAGATCAGGCCATGGATGGTCAGCTCAGAAATTATGTAAAGACTGGTCCCCACAGTTGAACCCAATGAATCATATCTCACTGTGTTCACTTCCTTGTGGACACCTCCCTCATCCAATTTGGGTGGCCTGGGACTCACATTAAACAACAGTATATAAAAAAGAGATCAGTTACCCTGCTGAAAAGATCATCTAGAAGAAACACGTGGCCACATGGAGAGGAAAATGTTCTGAAATCACAAGGAGGGAGAGGACCCCAACCATTCTGAGCCTTGCCCTGCCAAGATGCTGGCCTGGAAGTGATCCACCCTGTGTGTTTCAGCCCAGCTGAAACTCCAGAAAACTGCAGACCCAAACAGCAGGACAGAGGCTAGAACAGCCCAGTTGAGCCTCATCACTCTCAGAATCATGAGAGTAAATCATATGGCTCTTTTAGGTGAGACTGACAAGGAAGAGGTCCTCAAAATGGAGTATATGCCCAGAGAAGCTGGGAGTTGCCCCAGCTAACTGACCACTGCCCTGAGAATGCGGATCCCTGGGACCCAAAAGCTTCTCACATTCCCTAAAGGAGAGTTCATCTGAGTCCCACATCTCACTCTGCACATAACATGAGTCAGAACCTCCATCTTCAGAATTTGCTTCACTGCTAAGGTAACACACTGTAGTCATCACTACCATTTGGCTTTCAATCTTGTCTATGAAACAAATAGTTAAAAATCTTCAAACAGTGGAGGAAAAGAGAATGAAAGTTCTGTACCAAGCATAGAAGAAAGAGAAATAATGGAAACATAGCAATGGTTTAAGATAAGTGAAATGAATGAGCTCATAGAATTACAATAGGGTAGCCATTAATTAATTTTAAATTAGTTTTGGTGGAATAAATAAATATTAAAAATATGATGTACAGGTTGAAAAATTTAATAAGAATAAAAAGACAAAGCTGAATATCAAAATAGGAAGGTGGAAAATTGAGAATATTTCCCAAAACTCAGTCCAAAGGAAGAAAAATGCCAAGTGAGAGAAAAATGTAAAAGATAATGAGGACTGATTCAGAAGCTACAATACCCATCTAAGGAAAGTTTTTGGGTAAAATCAAGATAATTGAAGGGAAAATTAATGAAGTCATTCTCCCTGTGTTGAAAATTTCTTGAGTTTTGTTTTGTCTTGTCTTATCTTATTGAAAGGGTTAACCAAGTGCTCTACAAGGAGAATGAAAAATGGCCCATTCGTAGATTCATCATAAAAGTATCATCATAAAGGCGAAAATAGCAGTTACCTACAGGAACAAAATAATATTGGCCTCAGCTGTCTTATCTGTTAAAAAAAAAAAAGACCCTAGAAGATAGTGGAGCAATGTTTCAAGACCCAGGAAAAACAATTTTGTATCTAAAATTTCATACCTAACCTAAATATCAGTCAGATGAAATAAGAACATTTATAGACATTCAGTGACCCAGAAAGTATGTCACTCTTTTTAGAAGAGTAATTTGAAGGTTTACACTACAGAATTCGGGGGGTGCAGGGAGTGAATCTAACAAAGAAAAAGATAGTGCCTATAAAAAAAATAATAGTGAGAAAATATCAAAAAATACAACTTTGAAAAAGCAGAATTATTTTTATAATATAGTCATTGCTGGTATTACATTTCAAAAGTTAAAAAGGTAATGCAAATATTAATATGGAACTGAAATTCCATATTACATCGACAAAGTATAGAAAATGGACAAGTAGGGATCATAAAAGAATGTCTTGCTGTATCTGGGGAAGCTGAAACTTAATATTAGACCCCCAAAATCAAGACAGGATACTGAAGAAATTATATTTTAAATAAAAGTATAGTCCTCTTGGTTAATAGTATAAGCTCTCACACACTGAACAACTTAGCATCAAAACATATAAAATAAAATATAGAAAGCAGAATATATCTAATATTCTATAATGTGTTAAATATATAAATATGTTAAATATAAGCAGAATAATAAAAAATAAAAATGGAAAAGCACAAGAAAGAAGCGTGTTCACAGTCATAGGGTGAAATGTTAAGCTACTTAAAAAGTACAAAGTGAAAAATGAATAAGGAAACAAAAGATTAAATATCAACTTAAAAGCCTGCTTTGAAAGGTGTAAAGATATTTTTGTCCACAGCAAACGTAGAATGTATATTTTCAAACCCTTGTGGAATATTTATTTTTAAATATGCCCATGTCTCAGCACATAAAGAAAACTCAATAGATTCCACAGAAGTAGAAATCACAGAGACCACATTTCTGAACCTAAAGCAATGAAACTAGACGTGAATAACCAAAGGATGGCTCCAAAATGTCAATCTGCTAAAAAATATGGGACAGAAACTCTAAATAACTTATGAATGCAAGAAAAATTCAAAATTGAAATTAAAAATGTTAATAATGAGGGTATCTCATATTAAACCCATGGGCATGGGCAAAGCAGGCTACAGAGGAAAATTTAGTGCTTTGAATGTGTTTTCAGAAAACAAGAAGGACAAAAAATAATTGACGAAACATTCAATTCAAGAAGTTAGAAAACTAAATCAAAAGTCTCAAGTAAATATAAAGAAGCAATTAATAATGATAAACACAGAGGCTCATATTTCTAGGATTGCCTGCTAGATTATTTGGACCACCCTTCCATTAAAATCAACTAAAATAATGCATAACTTTAATACTTCTTAAATGCATGAAAAGTTGTCAATATTGTGAAGTAATATCCTTGCAAAATCTAAACAAAGAAAGAACTCAGTGCATTCCAGAGCACCAAAATTCCTTTCTCCCTGAGCAGTCTGAGTTTGGGTATCCCTATAAGGCAAGGGAGACAGAAATCAGGATCCAGGACCCACCTATTTTGGGGGTATCACTAAAAACCAACTTAGCATCATTTAGTACATTCAAATATAAATAATGTCCCATAATCCACCAATTCTGCTCTTAGGTATACACTCTAGAGAAACACCAGGAAAATGCGAAGAAATGTGTACAGATGTCCTGTTTTTAGTAGCCAAAAAGTAAAATAAGTCAAATGTCCATCAATAGGAGACTAGCCAAATAACTCGCAGCTTTTACAGTAGAGGACTTCATAGTATGAGACATGGACCACTGACAGTTGCACATCCCAACATGGATACCTATACATTGTTGAGTGAAAGAGCCAGGGAGGCAAGGAGATATTCAGTTTGATTCCAATCCAAAGTTCAAAGTGTCAGCATCAAGAGAA
>NW_007161421.1:0-724 GCF_000164805.1 Carlito syrichta | reverse complement strand
GAAGGCAGGTAATATCAGACGACACTAAGAAGGCAAGTAATATCAGACAACCTAACAAGGCAAGAAAAATCAGACGACATTATGAATGCAAGTAGTATAAGACGACATAAGATGGCAAGTAGTATCAGATGACATAAGAAGGCCAATAGTACCACAGACCCTGAGATGGCAAGTAGTATCAGATGACACTAAGAAGGCAAGTAATATCAGATGACACTAAAAAGGCAAGTAGTATCAGATGACACTAATAAGGCAAGTAGTACCATAAGACACTAATAAGGCGAGAAGTATAATAAGATACTAATAAGGTAAGTAGTATCATAGGACACTAATAAGGCAAGTAGTATCAGACGACACTAATAAGGCAAACAGTAACAGATGACACTAATAAGGCAAGAAAACTCATAAGACACTAAATAAGCAAGTAGTATCAGACGACACTTATAAGGCAAGTAGTATCATAAGACACTAATAAGGAATGTAGTACCATAAGACACTATTAAAGTAAGTAATATAATAAGACAATAATAAGGCAAGTAGTATCAGAGGACAATAATAAGGCAAGAAGTATCAGACGACGCTAATAAGGCAAGTAGTATCATAAGACACTAATAAGGAAAGAAGTAACATAAATCACTAATAAGGCAAGCAGTATCATAAGACTCTAATAAGGCAAGTAGTATCATTAGACACTGATAAGGCAAGTAGTATCAGACGACACTAT
>NW_007161420.1:0-6904 GCF_000164805.1 Carlito syrichta | reverse complement strand
TATCAGACGAAAATAATACGGCAAGTAGTATCTCACGACACTAATACGGCAAATAGTATCAGATGACACTATTAAGGCAAGTTGTATCAGACGACACTAATAAGGCTTGTAGTACCTGACATCACTACTAAGGCAACTAGTATCAGACGACACTAATAAGGCAAGAAGTATCAGACAACTCTAATAAGGCAAGTAGTAACAGATGACACTAACAATGCAAGTAGTATTAGATGACACTATTAAGGGAAGTAGTATTAGACGACACTAATAAGGCAAGTAATATCACACGACAATAATAAGGCAAGTAGTATCATAAAAACCTAATAAGATAAGTAGAATCATAAGACACTAATAAGGAAAGTAGTATCAGATGACACTAATAAAGCAATTAATATCATAAGACACTAATAAATCCAATAGTACTGTAAGACACTATTAAGGCAAGTAGTATCAGAAGACAATTATAAGTCAAGTAGTATCATAGGAGACTAATAAGGCAAGTAGTAGGTGACGACAGTAATAAGGCAAGTAGCATGAGACGACACTAATAAGGCAAGAAGTATAAGACACTAATAAGGCAAGAAGTATCAGACACTAATAAGGCAAGTAGTATCAGACGACAATAATAAGGCAAGTAGAATCAGATGACACTCTTAAGGCAAGTAGTATCAGACGACAATAGGAAGGCAAGTAGTAACAGACGACAGTGGGAGGTCAAGTAGTATCAGACGACACTAATAACGCATGTAGTATCAGACGACACTAATAAGGCAAATCGTATCTCTTGACACTAATACGGAAAGAAGTATCAGACGACACTAAAAAGGCAAGTAGTATCGGCCGAAAATAATATGGCTAGTAGTATCAGACGACACTAATAAGGCAAGTAGTATCAGACGACACTAATAACGGAAGTAGTATGAGATGACACAAGTAAGGCAAGTAGTATCAGACGACACTAATAAAGGAATAAGTATCAGAAGACACTAATAAATCAAGTAGTATTATAAGACACTATTAAGGCAAGTAGTATCAGAAGACAATTATAAGTCAAGTAGTATCATAAGAGACTAATAAGGCAAGTAGTATCATAAGACACTAATAAATCAAGTAGTACTGTAAGACACTATTAAGGCAAGTAGTATAAGAAGACAATTATAAGTCAAGTAGTATCATAAGACATTAATAAGGCAAGTAGTAGGAGACGATAATAATAAGGCAACTAGTATCATAAGACACTAATAAGGAAAGTAGTACCATAAAAAAATTTTAAAGTAAGAAGTATAATAAGACACGAATAAGGCAAGTAGTATCAGACGACAATAATAAGGCAAGTAGTATCAGACGACACTAATAAGGCAAGAAGTATCATAAGACACTAATAAGGAAAGTATTATCATAAGAAATTAATAAACCAAATAGTATCAGACGACACTAATAAGGCAAATAATATCAGACGACACTTCTAAGATAAGTAGAATCTGATGACACTATTAAGTCTAGTAGTATCACACGACAGTAGTAAGGCAAGTAGTACCATACGATACTAGGAAGTCAAGTAGTATCAGACGACACTAATAAGGCAAGTAGTTTCAGATGACACTAAAAAGGCATGTAGTATCAAACAACACTAATAAAGCAAGTAGTATCAGATGGCAATAATATGGAAAATAGTATCAGATGACACTAATAAGGCAAGTAGTGTCAGATGAAACTAATTAAGCATGTAGTTTGAGGTGACACTAATAAGGCAAATAGGATAAGACGACACTAATAAGTCAAGGAGTATCAGATGACATTAAAAAGACAAGTACTATAATAAGACACATAAGGAGTGTAGTATCATAAGACACTAATAAGGTAACTAGTATCCTAAGACACTAATAAGGCAAGTAGAATCAGACGACACAAATAAGCCAAGTAGTATCATAAGGCACTAATAAGGCAAGTGCTATCAGATTACACTTATAAGGCAAGTAGTATCATAAGACACTAATAAGGCAATTAGCACCATAAGACCCTATTAAAGTAAATAGTATCATAAGCACTAATAAGACAAGTAGTATCATACAGCACTAATAAGGAAAGTAGTATCATAAGACACTAATAAGTCAAGTAGTACCATAAGACACTAATAAGGAAAGTAGTATCATAAGCAACTAACAAGAATGTATTATCATAGGACACTAATAAGTCAAGTAGTAACATAAGACACTATTAAGGCAAGTAGTATCATAAGACACTAATAAGGAAATTAGTATCATAAGAAACTAATAAGGCAAGTAGTATCAGACAACACTAATAAGGCATATAGTATCAGACGACACTAATAAGGCAAGTAGTATCAGACCACACTAATAAGGCAAGCAGTATCAGACAACACTCTAAAGGCAAGTAGTATCAGACGACACTAATAAGTCAAGTAGTGTCACACGACACTAATAAGACAAGTGGTATCAGACGACACTAGTAAGGAAAGTAGTATCAGACGACACTAGGAAGGCAAGGAGTATCAGAGGAAACTAATAAGGCAAGTACTATCAGACGAAAATAATAACCCAAGGAGTATCTCACGTCACTAATACCGCAATAATATCAGATGACACTATTAAGGCAATTTGTATCAGACGACACTAATAAGTCATGTAGTACCAGACATCACTTTTAAGGCAAGTAGTATCAGACGACAATAATAAGGCAAGAAGTATCAGACAACAATAATAAAGCAAGCAGTATCAGATGACACTAAAAAGGCAAGTAGTATTAGATGACAATAGTAAGGCACATAGTATTAGACGACACTAATAAGGAAAGTAATTTCAGACGACACTAATAAGGCAAGTAGTATCATAAGAGCCTAATAAGGCACATGGTATCATACGACACTAATAAGGAAAGTAGTATCAGATGACACAAATAAGGCAAGAAGTATCATAAGAAAATAATAAGTCAAGTAGCACTATAAGACACTATTAAGACAAGTAGTGTCATAAAACACTTATAAGGTAAGTAGTATCATTAGACACTAATAATGCAAGTAGTAGGAGATGACACTTATAAGACAATTAGTATCAGACGACACTTATAAGGCAAGTAGTCGGAGATGGCACAAATAAGGCAAGTAGTACCAGATGACACTAATAAGGCAAGCAGTATCTCTCGACACTAATAAAGAAAAAAGTATCAGACGACACTAATAAGGCAAGTAGCATCAGACGACAATAATAACGCAAGTTGTATAAGATGACACTAATAAGGCAAGTAGTATCAGATGACACTAATATGGTAAGTAGTATCAGATGACACTAATAAGGCAAGTAGTATCATAAGACACTAATAAGGCGAGAAGTATAATAAGATACTAATAAGGTAAGTAGTATCATAAGACACTAATAAGGCAAGTAGTATCAGACGACACTAATAAGGCAAAGAGTAACAGATGACACTAATAAGGCAAGAAAACTCATAAGACACTAAATAAGCAAGTAGTATCAGACGACACTTATAAGGCAAGTAGTATCATAAGACACTAATAAGGAATGTAGTACCATAAGACACTATTAAAGTAAGTAATATAATAAGACAATAATAAGGCAAGTAGTATCAGATGACAATAATAAGGCAAGAAGTATCAGACGACGCTAATAAGGCAAGTAGTATCATAAGACACTAATAAGGAAAGAAGTAACATAAATCACTAATAAGGCAAGCAGTATCATAAGACTCTAATAAGGCAAGTAGTATCATAAGACACTGATAAGGCAAGCAGTATGAGACGACACTAATAAGGCAGGTAGTATCAGACAGACACTAATCAGGCAAGTTATATCAGACGAAACTAATAAGGAATGCAGTACCATAAGACACGAATAAGGAGAGTAGTATTATAAGACACTCATAAGTTAAGTATTATCATAAGATACTAATAAGGCAAGTAGTATCAGATGATACTAATAAGGCAAGTAGTATCAGATGTCACTACTAAGGCAAGTAGTATTAGAGGAAAATAATAAGGCAAGTTGTATCAGACGACACTAATAAGGCAAGTAGTATTACAAAGCGCTAATAAGGCAAGTAGTACCATAAGACACTTTTAAATTAATTAGTATCATAAGACATTAATAAGGGCAAGTAGTATCAGACGACACTAATAAGGGAAGCAGTATAAGACGACACTAATAAGGCAAGTAGTATAAGAAGACACTAATAAGACAAGTAGTATCAGAAGACACTAATCGGCAAGTAGTATCAAATGACACTAAGAAGGCAAGTATTATCATAACACATTTATAAGGCGAGTAGTATTATAAGACACTAATAAGGTAAGTAGTATCAGAAGACACTAATAAGGAAAGTAGTTTCAGACGACACTAATAAGGCAAGTAGTTTCATAAGACACTAATAAAGAAATTGGTATCAGACGACACTAATAAGGGAAGTAGTATCATAAGATTTTAATAAGGCACGTAGTACCATAAGACCCTATCATAGTAAAGAGTATCATAAGACACTAATAAGACAAGTAGAATCAGACAAAACTAATAAGGCAAATAGTATCATAAGACACTAACAAGTCAAGTAGCACCATAAGACACTATTAATGCAAGTAGTATCATAAGACATTTTTGAGGCAAGCAGTAACATAAGACACTAATAAGGCAAGAAGTATCAGACGACACAAATGAGGCAAATAGTATTACAATACACTAATAAGGCAAGTAGTATCAGAAGACACTAATAAGGCAAGCAGTATCAGACGACACTAATAACGCAAGTAGTAGGAGACGACACTAATAAGGAAAGTAGTATCAGATGACACTAAGAAGGCAAGCAGTATCAGATGACACTAATAAGGAAAGTATTATCAGGCGACACTACTATGGCAAGTAGTTTCAGACGACAATAACAAGAAGAGTAGAATCATAAGACATTATAAAGAGAAGTAGTATCATACGACATTAATAAGGCAAGTAGTATCACATGACAAAAATGAGGCAAGTAGTATCATAAAACAGTAATAAGGCATGAAGTATCATAAGACACTAATAAGTCAAGTAGTATCAGACGTCACTAATAAGGCAAGTAGAATCAGACGATACTACTAAGGCAAGAAGTATCAGACAACATTAATAAAAGAGTAGAATCATAAGACACTAATGAAGCAAGTAGTATCATAAGACATTAATATGTCAAGTAGTATAATAAGACACTAATAAGGCAAGTATTATCTGACGACACTAATAAGGCAAGTAGTAGGAGACGACACTAATCAGGCAAGTAGTATCAGACGATACTAATGAGGCAAGTAGTATCAGACGGTAATAATAAGGTAAGTAGTATCAGATGACACTTGTAAGGCAAGTATTATCAGATGATACTAGGAAGTCAAGTAGTATCAGACGACACTAATAAGGCAAGTGGTATCAGATGATATTAACAAGGCAAGTAGTATCATAAGAATCTAATAAGGCAAGTAGTACCATAAGACATTATTAAAGTAAATACTATCCTAAGACACTAATAAGGCAAATAGTGTCAGAAGACACTAATAAGGCAAGCAGTATCATAGGACACTAATTAGGCAACTAGTATTATAAGATACTATTAAGGCAAGTTGTATCATAAAACACTAATAAGGCAAGTAGTATCATAATACATTAATAAGGCAAGTAGCATTACACGACACTAATAAAGGCAAGTAGTATCAGACGACAGTAATAAGGAAAACTAGTAACAGACGACACTAGGAAGACAAGAAGTATCAGACGACAATAATAAGGGAAGTAGTAAAATAAGTCACTAATAAGCCAAATAGTATCAGACGGCACAAATAAGGCACAGAGTATCAGACGGCACTAATAAGACAAGTAGAATCCGATGGCACTAATAAGGCAAGGAGTATCAGAAGGCACTAATAAGGCAAGGAGTATCAGATGGCACTAATAAGTCAAGGAGTATCACACATCATTGATAAGGCTATTAGTATCAGAAGGCACTAATAAGGCATGGAGTGTCAGACGACCCTAATAAGGCAAGTCGTATCAGACGGCCCCAATAAGTCAAGGCATATCAGATGGCACTAATAAGGCAAGGAGAATCAGACAGCTCTAATAAGGCAATGAGTATCAGACGGCACTAATAAGGTAAGGAGTATCAGACGGCACTAATAAGGCAAGGAGTATATGATGGCATTAAAAAGGCAACGAGTATCAGACACCACTAATCAAGTAAGGAATATCAGACGGAACTAATAAGACAAGGAGTATGAGACATCACTAATAAGGCAAGGACTATCAGACGGCACTAACAAGGCAAGAAGTATCAGACGGCACTAATAAGGCAAGGAATATCAGATGGCAGTAATAAGGCAAGTAGGATCAGACGGCACTAATAAGGCAAGGAATATCAGACGGAACTAATAAGGTAAGTAGTACCAGACGGCACTAATAAGGCAAGGAGTATCAGATGGCATTATTAAGAGAAGGAGAATCAGATGACACTATAAGGCACGGGGTATCAGACGGCACTAACCAAGTAAGGAGTAATAGACGGCACTAATAAGGCAAGGATTATCAGATGGCAATAATATGGCAACTAGTATCAGACGGCACTAAGAAGGCAAGTAGTATCTGACGTCACTAACAAGGCAAGTAGTATCAGACAGCACTAAAAAGGCAAGTAGTATCAGACGGCACTAACAAGGCAAGAAGTATCAGACGGCACTAAAAAGGCAAGTAGTATCAGATGACACTACCAAGGCAACTAGTATCAGATGACACTAAGAAGGCAAGTAGAATCTGACGACACTAAGAAGGCAAGTAGTATCCGACGACACTAAGAAGGCAAGTAAAATCAGACGACACTAAGAAGGCAAGTAGTATCAGACGACACTAGGAAGACAAGT
>NW_007161419.1:0-2384 GCF_000164805.1 Carlito syrichta | reverse complement strand
AGGAGTCAGGTAGTATCAGACGACACTAATAAGGCAAGTAGTATCAGACGACACAAATATGGCAAGAAGTATCATTTGACATTAATATGGCAAGAAGTATCAATGGACACTAATAAGGCAAGTAGTATCATATGGCAATAATATGGCAAGTAGTATCAAATGACACTAATAAGGCAAGTAGTATCAGACGACATTAATAAGGCATGTAGTATGAGATGACATTAATAAGGCAAGTAGTAACAGACGACACTAATAAGTCAAGTAGTATCAGATGACATTAAAAAGGCAATTAGTATCATAAGACATTGATAAGGCATGTAGTATCATAAGACACTAATAAGGTAACTAGTATCCTAAGACAGTAATAAGGCAAGTACTATCAGACGACACTAATAAGGCAAGTAGTATCATAAGACACCAATAAGGCAAGTGCTATCAGACGACACTAATAAGGCAAGTAGCACCATAAGACCCTATTAAAGTATAGTATCATAAGAACACTAATAAGACTAGTAGTATCAGATAGCAGGAATAAGGCAAGTAGTATCATAAGACACTAATGAGTCAAGTAGTACAATAAGACACTAATAAGGAAAGTAGTATCATAAGCAACTAATAAGGAAAGTAGCATCAAAAACACTAATAAGTCAAGTAGTAACATAAGACACTATTAAGACAAGTAGTATCATAAGACACTAATATGGAACTTAGTATCAAAATAAAATAATAATGCAAGTAGTATCAGAGGAAACTAATAAGGCATATAATATCAGGCGTCACTAATAAAGCAAGTAGTATTAGATGACACTAATATGGTAAGCAGTAACAGGCGACACTCATAAGGCAAGTAATATGGTAAGTAGTATCAGATGACACTAATAAGGCAAGTAGTACCATAAGACACTAATAAGGCGAGAAGTATAATAAGATACTAATAAGGTAAGTAGTATCATAGGACACTAATAAGGCAAGTAGTATCAGACGACACTAATAAGGCAAACAGTAACAGATGACACTAATAAGGCAAGAAAACTCATAAGACACTAAATAAGCAAGTAGTATCAGACGACACTTATAAGGCAAGTAGTATCATAAGACACTAATAAGGAATGTAGTACCATAAGACACTATTAAAGTAAGTAATATAATAAGACAATAATAAGGCAAGTAGTATCAGAGGACAATAATAAGGCAAGAAGTATCAGACGACGCTAATAAGGCAAGTAGTATCATAAGACACTAATAAGGAAAGAAGTAACATAAATCACTAATAAGGCAAGCAGTATCATAAGACTCTAATAAGGCAAGTAGTATCATAAGACACTGATAAGGCAAGTAGTATCAGACGACACTAATAAGGCAGGTAGTATCAGACGACACTAATCAGGCAAGTTATATCAGACGAAACTAATAAGGAATGCAGTACCATAAGACACGAATAAGGCGAGTAGTATTATAAGACACTCATAAGTTAAGTAGTATCATAAGATACTAATAAGGCAAGTAGTATCAGATGATACTAATAAGGCAAGTAGTATCAGATGTCACTACTAAGGCAAGTAGTATTAGAGGAAAATAATAAGGCAAGTTGTATCAGACGACACTAATAAGGCAAGTAGTATCATAAGACACTAATAAGACATGTAGTATCATAAGCCACTAATAAGGCAAGTCATGTCACAAGATACTAATAACTCAAGTAGTATCATAAGACACTAATAAGGCATGTAGTATCATAAGACACTAATAAGGCAAGTAGTATCGTAAGAAAATAATAAGGCAAGTATTTTCATAAGGCACTAATAAGGCAGGTAGTATCATAAGAGACTAATAAGTCTAGTAGCATCATAAGACACCAATAATGCTAGTGGTATCATAAGAATCTATTAAGGCAAGTAGTATCGTAAGCTACTAATACGAAAGTAGTATCAGACGACACTAATAAGGAAAGCAGTATCAGACGACATTAATAAGGCAAGTATTATCAGAAGACACTAATAAGGAAAGTAGTATCAGACGAAATTAATAAGGCAAATAATATCAGATGAGAATATTAAGTCAAGTTGCATCAGACAACACTAATAAGGCAATTAATATCAGACGACAGTAGTAAGGAAAGTAGCAACAAACGACACTAGGAAGGTAAATAGTATCAGACGACATGAATAAGGCAAGTGGTATCATACCACACTGATAAGGCATGTCGTATCAGACGACACTAATAAATCAAGAAGTATCAGACAACACTAATAATTCAATTAGTATCAGAATACACTAAAAAGGCAAGTAGTACCATAAGAAACTAATAATGCAAGTAGTAACATAAGACATTATTAAGGCAGTAGTATCATAAGAAACTAAAACGAAAGTAGTATCATAAGACA
>NW_007161418.1:0-743 GCF_000164805.1 Carlito syrichta | reverse complement strand
TTAGAAATATATAGATATAGGTTTAGAAAATAGTTTATATAGATTAAGAAAATTAAGTAACCATTTATTACAGAAGCATGGTTAGTTCAGTTTTATTTAGGGGGGCCAGTGAAGTTTGAATTGAGCCAGCTGGTGCTAGGAGAGTGTAACCATAGCAACAATTGTTTTAATAAAAACTAGTTTTAATTAGTATATAATAGTGGAAGTTAATAATTCACTATGGTGGTTTGGGGTTTAGATATTGAGTGATGTTAATTCAAGATGATGTAGTTGTATTACAATTTAGGGCACATAAGAAACTAGTTTGGGGAACATTAAGGTAGCATAAGATACAAAAAGACAATTTGTGGTTGTTCTTCCTCATGTTCTTCCTCATGTCCTTCCTTATGTATTAAAGAACATTTGCTTGAGAGTAGGGTGTGTCCTTTGCACACCTGGACCTGTTCATGTGAAAGGCATATGCTACCTTTGTTTCCTGTGATGATGACTTTGCAGAGTTTTGGGATGAAAGCCTTGAGATTGCACCCATTAAACGGCTTCTGGTCACGTGAGCCCAGAAAGAAAGGAGTCCAGTCTCTTTCTTTCTCCCCTTTTCTCTTTCTTTCTCTTTATTTTTCCAAAATAATCGCCGATGCTGCCACACCTTCCAAAGGGCCCTCTAAATCTCTCTGCAGGGGCTGGCCCCCCACAATCTTCATATATACTGAGTAGCACTCCTTTGCTATGGGTCTTAGATTGCCTGG
>NW_007161417.1:0-1056 GCF_000164805.1 Carlito syrichta | reverse complement strand
CGTTTTTGTTTTGACATCTGTTGATGTATTTAATTACATTTATGGTTTTACGAATGTTAAACCAGCCTTGCATGCCAGGAATGAAGCCTACTTGGTCATGGTGGATGATTTTTGAGATGTATTGCTGAATCCGGTTTGCTAGGATTTTGTTGAGAATTTTAGCATCTATGTTCATCAAAGATATTGGCCTGTAGTTCTCTTTCTTTGTTGGATCTTTACCTGGCTTGGGTATTAATGTGATGTTGGCTTCATAAAAAGATTTGGGGAGAGTTCCATCTTTTTCAATTGCCTGGAATACCTTCAGTAGGATTGGTATCAGCTCCTCCTTGAATGTCTTGTAGAATTCTGCTGGAAAGCCATCAGGACCAGGGCTTTTTTTTTTTGTAGGAAGCTTTCTTATTACGTAGTCAATTTCTTTGATTGTTATTGGTCTATTTAGGGTCTCAATTTCTTCTTGTTCCAACCTAGGTAGGTTGTGTGATGTCAGAAAGTCCTCCATTTCCTTATGGTTTTCAAGTTTGTTTCCATACAAGTGTACGTAGTAGTCTCTAATGATCTTTTGTATTTCTTCAGGGTCAGATGTGACTTCATCTTTTGTGTTTCTGATCATGCTTATTTGGTTTTTTTCTCGTTTTTTCTTGGTCAGTCTAGCTAGGGGACCATCAATCTTGTTTACCCTTTCGAAGAACCAGCTTTTTGTTTCATTGATTTTTTGTATTATCTTTTTGTCTTCTATGTCCTGGATTTGGGCTTTTATTTTGGTGATCTGGATTCTTCTGCTGAAATTAGGGTTTTTGTGGTCTTACTTTTCCAGCTTCTTTAGGTGGCTTGTTAGGTTGTGAATTTCTGTTCCTTCCATTTTCCTCCTGTGTTTTTGTAGGGATATAAATTCCCCTCTTACTACAGCTTTCAGGGCATCCCAGAGATTCTGGTAAGATGTTTCTTCATTTGCATTTGTTTCCAGGTATCTTTTGATCCCTGTTTTGATTTCGTCGTTGACCCAGGAGTTGTTTAGCATCATGCTGTTTAGTGTCCATGTCTTTGTGGTTTGGGGGA
>NW_007161416.1:0-759 GCF_000164805.1 Carlito syrichta | reverse complement strand
TAGAGGTGGTCTGGTGGTGGCGTAGGTTCTAGGGATTGGATGTCTGGAAAAGATGTCAATTCTCCTCATTAATGAAGCTTAGTTTGGCTGGGTAGGTTATTCTTGGTTGAAATTGTTTCTCTTTTAGAACTTTGAAGATAGGGCTCCAGGCTCTCCTGGCCTGAAGGTTTTCTGTGGATAAATCTGCTGCTATTCTAATTGGTTTTCCCTGGTAGGTAGTCTGGCCTTTTTCTCTTGCTGCCTTTAGGATTTTCCCTTTCATAGTTACTTTGTTTAGGCGAATTATTATGTGTCTGGGAGTTGGTCTTCTCGTTTGTTGTCTTGCAGGGGTTCTCTGAATCTCTTGTGTTTGAATTTTTTCATCCTTAATGAGATGAGGGAAGTTTTCTTGAATGATTTCATGAAATGTTTGTTCCAGTGTGGCTTCTGTTTCTCTTTCTGCCTCAGGAAGCCCAATTATTCTTAGGTTTGGTCTCTTGAAGTGATCATTCATCTCTTGCAGGTTTTGTTCTGTCTTTTTGAGCTTCTTTTCTATGCTTTGGGCAGTTTGGGTTAGTTCTGTGTTTTGGTCTTCGAGCTCTGAGATTCTTTTTTCGGCTTGGCTGATTCTGCTTTCCATGCTTATTAGTCTGTTGTTCATTTCCATCACAGTATTCTTTACTGCTGTCATTTCTGACATCAGCTCCTTCCTATTTTCCTCTTGTCTCTCCTCAATTTTTTTAATTCTCTCCATTAATTTCTTGATGTCTGGGTTTGTTG
>NW_007161415.1:0-1529 GCF_000164805.1 Carlito syrichta | reverse complement strand
AAATCAGAGAGGCATTGAAATAGGCATGAACATGTAAGATTATGAATAATCTGCCTGCATCTGATACAACTAGGGGTTTTGGAAAAGAAAAAAAAATAATCTCAGGAAAGTCAACTGTCAAATCAAAGCATATTTTGAAAGCCAGAGGGGTACAATGACACCTTTAATAGAAAATTTTATCCATTGCAGCCTCAAGCAAGACTATTTTAAAGTGTAGGCCCAAGATGTGATTATAATGATAGCAAGCTGTAAATCAGACTAACTGGGCACCCTTGACAGATTTTCTATATCCAGTTCAGACATCTGAAAAGGAAAAGTTAGATCTATGAGAACTGGGACAGACCAAATTAACGTAAGCACTCCTTTCTGGAAGATGGAGTTTTGTACTCCTTACCTGAAAATTTTAGCCTCCTGTCATGTAAAGAAAGGGTGAGGAAATACCAGACTATTGCAGAAAAAAATACAGTAACCATTTGTATGCTTAACCCTGAATTGTAACCCATGTCTTTAAAATAAAAATTGAAAGAAAGAAAGAAAGAAAACTACATAAAAAATCCTAACCTCACTCCGGGCCCATAAAACTTGGGGGTAGCTATACTGAAACTATATCTGACATCTGGTTCTTACTTCAGGGCCATAACACTTAGAACCGCCCACTCGTTCCTCTTAAATAAGACATCACGATGGTAACGGGCCATTCACCCTCTTTTCCAGTCACGGGAGAATTAAATGCATTTGGTATTTTTTAATTTTTAAGGGGGGGGGAGTCTTAACTCAGCAAGGCCAGGGGGCCTGGATGTAGACAATTCAATTGTAGACATGCCCAAATTGCGTATTGTATTTCCTCATTGCATATTCATGAGCTGCTATTTAATTCATGCTCGACGGACATAACATATTTACGCACACCACTACACCCAATACACACACGCACGTACACGTACACGTACGCGTTGAATATAATACATAATAGGATAATATACGCAAACCCCCCTACCCCCCGTTACTATAATGTTACCAACACAACAATATACTGCCAAACCCCCAAAACAAGAGAATTACGCCAGCTCATATAGATAACTCACGCACACCCAATCATATTCTTCGCTTATGTGTATTTTATTGAATTACAGAGCCATGTCCCTATTAAGGAATGAAATCCCTAATTAAATTCACATTTTTCAAGTAACATTGTTAGTTAACTAACTATATATCCTCTAAATTCCTATCCAAATCCCAATCCCCTGAAATTTTATTCCCCTTTTTATTCACTTAATAGCCCTAACACTAATTGATACTAACATAATACTTTAGCCCTATAAATAATATAGGTTGATGTAGCTTACTATTAAAGCAAGGCACTGAAAATGCCTAGACGGGCTCAAGTCCCATAAACACAAAGGTTTGGTCCTAGCTTTCTTATTAGTTCCTAGTAAAATTATACATGCAAGTATCTGCCCCCCAGTGAGAATGCCCTCTAGGTCCCAATAGACCAAAAGGAGCCGACATCAAGCACACTAATATAGTAG
>NW_007161414.1:0-749 GCF_000164805.1 Carlito syrichta | reverse complement strand
TTGAGCAAAGTTACTTACATAAAGTCGAGATGGAAATAAGCACCTTGCGGTGTCAATGGCACTCGGGGTCATGACTGGTGTTGGTACCATCTACACAACCCGTGGATCGTGACATCTATGACATACCTGTCTCCCCTGCTCCTTCCACTGACCTATTGGGATGGGGCTTGCCACCATGCCTGGCTATTTTTGATTTTTTTGTAGAGATGAGGTCTTGTGATATGGCCCAGGCTGGATTTGAACTCCTGGGCTCAAGTGGTCCTCCCGCCTAGGTCTCCCAGAGTGCTGGGAAGACAGTGTGTGCTGGGGGGGTGGGATGCCCGGTGACATTTCCCACCAATTTTCCTTGTGGGGGCATCGGCAGTCCTGGGGGCCAGCCAGAACCACTCTTATACTCCTTGTGTGCTGAAGCTGCAAGTGGTCCTCTGGAAGCTCCAAGTGGGAGCTGCCACCCCTGTCCCCACCCGAGCCTGGGTACCAAGTGCATCTCTCCACATCAGCCTCCTCAGCTGACAGTGGCTCTTCCTGACACAGGTGAGCTTTTTATTCACCTGAAATTTTACCCCGCCATCTTTTATTGATGAGAGAGAGGAGAGGGTAGTGGAGAGGAGATGGAGAATAACTGAACTGGGGATTGCGTTGTGAGCAGCCTGCATGGAGGGGCTGGGGCCTTGAATGTCAGACACACAGGGTTAACTCCCACCTTACTGAATCCCCCATGGGTTCACCCCAGTGTGATCATGGGCAAG
>NW_007161413.1:0-1049 GCF_000164805.1 Carlito syrichta | reverse complement strand
CCTTGCGGTGTCAATGGCAACTCGGGGTCATGACTGGTGTTGGTACCATCTACACAAACCCGTGGATCGTGACATCTATGACATACCTGTCTCCCCTGCTCCTTTCCACTGACCTATTGGGATGGGGCTTGCCACCATGCCTGGCTATTTTTGATTTTTTTGTAGAGATGAGGTCTTGTGATATGGCCCAGGCTGGATTTGAACTCCTGGGCTCAAGTGGTCCTCCCGCCTCGGTCTCCCAGAGTGCTGGGAAGACAGTGTGTGCTGGGGGGGTGGGATGCCCGGTGACATTTCCCACCAATTTTCCTTGTGGGGGCATCGGCAGTCCTGGGGGCCAGCCAGAACCACTCTTATACTCCTTGTGTGCTGAAGCTGCAAGTGGTCCTCTGGAAGCTCCAAGTGGGAGCTGCCACCCCTGTCCCCACCCGAGCCTGGGTACCAAGTGCATCTCTCCACATCAGCCTCCTCAGCTGACAGTGGCTCTTCCTGACACAGGTGAGCTTTTTATTCACCTGAAATTTTACCCCGCCATCTTTTATTGATGAGAGAGAGGAGAGGGTAGGGGAGAGGAGATGGAGAATAACTGAACTGGGGATTGCGTTGTGAGCAGCCTGCATGGAGGGGCTGGGGCCTTGAATGTCAGACACACAGGGTTAACTCCCACCTTACTGAATCCCCCATGGACTCACCCCGGTGTGATCATGGGCAAGCAACTGAACTCTTCACCCTGTGACCCTCAGCTTCCTGATCTGTGGGATAGAGATGGCCGATACATAGCTGTTAAACTCAGGCTTGTGTGTTTTTTGTGTGTTTGCTTGTTTTTAGTTGGAGTCTCACTCTGTCACCCAACTGGAGTATAGTGGCATGCTCCCAGGCACTGCAACTTCGACCTGCTGGGCTCCAGTGATCCTTCTGCCTCAGCCTTCTAAGAAGCTGGAACTACAGGTGTGCACTACCATGCCCGGATCATTTTTATTTTTATTGTAGAGATGAGGTCTCACCAAGTTGCCCGGGTGGGTCTCGAACCTGCAGGCTTAGGCAATTCACTG
>NW_007161412.1:0-757 GCF_000164805.1 Carlito syrichta | reverse complement strand
AATTCAGATAGTTAAGTCATCTGACCAGCCAGCTGGCTAGCTATGTAGCTATCTAGTTAAATCAGCTAGTTACATCAGGTAGAAAACTAGGTAACTAGCTAGATAAGTCAGCTAGTTAAGTCAGCTGGCTAGCTGGTTAAGTCAGTTAGTTAAATCAGCTGGCTAGCCAGTTGCCAATGAGGGTAGCTATCTAGTTAAGTCAGCTGGTTAGCCAGGTGGCTAGCTAGTTAAGTTACCTAATTAAGTCAGCTCGCTGGCCTGCTGGTAAGCTAGGCAGTTGGTAATTAAGTCTGCTGGCAAGCCAGTGGGCTATGTAGGTTCGTAGCTAGTTAAGTCAGTAGGCTAGCCATTAGGATATCTATTTATATCAGCTAGTAAATTCAGCTGGCTATCCAGCTGTCTAGCTAGGTAGAGAGCTAGTTAAGTTTGAAGACTAGCCAGCTTACTACTCCATTAATTCAGCTAGTTAAGTCAAATGGCTAGGCTGCTGGCTAACTTGATATCTAGGCAATTAAGTCAACTGGCTCCCCAGCTGGCCAGCTAATTAAGTCAGTTAGTTTACTCAGCTGGCTAACTAGCTATGTAGCTAGTTAAATCAACACGTTAACTCAGTGGTCAAGCCAGCTGGCTAGGTAGTTAAAAAACTAGTTAAGTAAGATGGGCAGTCACGTGGCTCGCTAGATATTTCAGCTACTTAAGTTAGCTGGCTATAGGAAGCTAACTGGTTACGTCAGTTAGATATGTCAGTGAGTTAGCT
>NW_007161411.1:0-854 GCF_000164805.1 Carlito syrichta | reverse complement strand
CTCACCTGTTGGCTCACATGCTGGTCGACTCGTTAAGTCTGGCAACCGGTCCACCATCTAGCCGTCCAAGTAGTAAAGTGAGCTTTACAATCGTCCGCCTAGTTGACCAACTTGTCAGCCAACAAGTTAGCACAGCTAACTAGTCGGCCGACTAGTTAGGTCAGCTAACTTGTTGGCCAAATAGTCGGCCGATTAAATAGATCAGAAAATGAGCTGGCAACAAGTTAACATCGCTAACTAGTGGGCCAACTTGTCAGTCATCTTGTTAACCAAGCTAACTAGTCGGCCGACTAGTCGGCCGAATTGTTAAGCCAGTCAACAAGTCGGCCTAGTAGGCAGCCAATGTGTTAAACAATATAAGTAGTCGGCTGACTCGTTAGCCAACAAGTTAATTCACTTATCTAATTCATTAACAAACTAGTTAAGTCAGCTATTTAACTCATTTGCCAACTAGTAAAAACAGTTACCTAACTCGTTAACCAACTCATTAAGTCAAACAGCTATCTCATTCGCCAACTAGTTAAGTCAGCTACATAAGTCAGCTAGCTAACCAGCTAGCTAGCTAAGTAAGCTAGCTCACTAGTCACCTCACTATTTAAGTCACCTATTAAGTCTGCTACCTAACTAGTTAGATAATTATTAAAGCAGCTAGTTATTCAGCTAGTTAAATGGTTAGCTAACTTTTTAATTCAGGTAAAGTCAGCTAGCTAACTTGTTAAGTTGGCCAGTTAAGTCAGCTAGCTAAGTAGTTAAGTCAGATAGCTAAGTCAGCTAGTTAAGTCAGCTTTCTAATTTAATCAGATGGTTAAGACAGATGGCTAGCTATTTAGCTAACGGGTTAAGTCAGCAGATTG
>NW_007161410.1:0-430 GCF_000164805.1 Carlito syrichta | reverse complement strand
TTTCCATGCCCTTATGCCATAAGTGTACTTCACCTATTTGGGTTCCTGACTGTAGGCATGTCCGGCCTCCCTGACAATAGTCCTGCATATACATCTAAATCTTTCCAGCAATTTTACTCCCAATTTAATATTTCTCATTCCACAGAAATTCCCTACAATCCACAAGGTCAAGCCATAGTTGATAGAGTTCACCAAACTTTAAAAAAATCAATTAAGTTATAAGAGGGTGAGTTCAAGTATACCTTTCCTCACCACATCTTGAATCACACTTTATTTGTTATTAATCATTTAAATTTGGACCCTTCAGGCTATTCGGCTATGGCTAGACATTGAGATCCAGAAGAAAGTATAAAACCTCTGACAAAATGGAAGCTTCTTACAGGAAAAGGGGAGAGCCTGCTTTATTTCGTGCTCAAGTCAAACATGTACT
>NW_007161409.1:0-777 GCF_000164805.1 Carlito syrichta | reverse complement strand
GCTGGGTAGTTTGCTCACCTAATTAGTCGGCCGACTGGTTGGCCAACTAATTAGCTGACCAAACTAGTCGGCCGTCTACTTAGCTGACCTAACTTGTTGGCCAAGAATTTGGCCCACTAGTCGTCCAATTGGTTAGCTGATTTAACTAGTTGACCAGCTAGTTAGCTGAAAGCTTAGCTGACTTAACTTGTCAGCAGGTGAGTGAGGAGACAGGTGAGCTCACTTAACTAGTTGGCTGGTGAGGGACCCGACTGGTCAGTGAATTAACTGGTATGCTGGCGAATGAACCGACACATGTGCTGCCATAACGAATCGCCCAGCTAGTGAATCGACTAGTGGCAAGCAAGCCGACTAGTTAGCAGACCTGTTGAACTGCAAGCGAGCCAACAAGTGACTTGACCTGTTGGCTGGCATGCGAGGCAACTAGTTTGCTGACCGGATGGCAGGCGAGCAAGCCTACTAGTTATTTGACTTGATGGAAAGCAAGGGAGCCCACTAGCTAGCTCACCACTTAGCCAAGTTTTTAGCCTACAAGTTAGCTAAGTAACTGGCTGATTTACTAGCTTACTTAACTAGCTAGCAGACTAGGAACCTGACTAGCTGGCTGTCTTAACTAGGTACCTGAATAGTTAGCTGAGTTGCTAGCTCACTTAACTAACTAGCTGGCTATCTAGCTGACTTAATTAGCTGACTAGTTAGTTGGCTGGTTAGCTGGCTAGCCAGCTGACTTAACTAGCTAGCTACTTGGTTGGCTAAAGGCTAGTCACCTGTCTTAAC
>NW_007161408.1:0-2700 GCF_000164805.1 Carlito syrichta | reverse complement strand
TAGCTACTTGGTTGGCTAAAGGCTAGTCACCTGTCTTAACTAACTACCTACCTGGCTGGCTAGTTGGCTAGACAACCAGCTAGCTAGATATCACGCTAGCCACCTGGATAGTCAACTGGCTAAATAGCCAGCCAGCAGGCTGGACATTGGGATAACCAGCCGGCTTAACTAGCCAGACACTCTGCTGGTCAGACAGCTTGCCATCCATCTTAACTAACTGGCCACCTATTTGACCAGTCTGCTAACAAGGTGGCTTAACTTGCCAGCCACCTAGCTCACGAGTTGTCTAACCAGATGACTTAACTAGCTGACTTAACTAGATAGGCATCTGGGTAGCCAACTGTCTTTACTAGATAGCCACTGAACTAGCCAACCGGCTAGCCAGCTCACTTAACTTGCTGACTTAACTAGTTTGCCACCTGACTAGCCAGCTGACTTAATTAGCTACCTACCTACCTAGTCAGGGGGCTATTGAGCTGATTAACTAGCTGACTTAACCAGCTAGTCAGGTGGCTAGCCAGCTGATGTTACTAGATAGCGACCTAGCTAGCCAGTTGGCTAGCCACTTGAATTAACTAGCTGACTTATCCAACTAGCCAACTGGCTAGCCAGCTGACACAACAAGCTGACATAACTAGTTAGCCAGATGGCTAGCCAGCTGACTTAACTAGCTGACACCTCTAGCTAGCCTGGTGGCTAGACAGCTGACTTAACTAGATAGCTACCTATGTATACCACTGGCTTATCAGCTTACTTAAGTACCTAGCTACCTAGGTAAGTTGGCTAGCGAGCTGAGTAACTAGGTTACTTAACTTGCTAGCCAGCTGGTTAGCCAGCTGACTTAACTAGGTAGATACCCCACTAGGCAGTTGGCCAGCCATTTGACTTACCTAGTTGACTTAACTAGTTAGCCAGCTGACTTAACTAGTGACTTAAAAGCAAGCTACCTAGCTAGCCTGCTGAATTTACTAGCTGAAATAACTAGCTAGCTACCTAAGTAGATATCTTGCTAGAAAGCCAAGTTAACTAGCTGACTTAACAAGCTAGCTAGCTGACATAACTAACTGACTTAACTAGCAAGCTACCTATCTAGCCAGCTGACTAAACTAGCTGAAATAAGTAGCTAGCCTGCTCTCTAGCCTTCTGAATTGACGAAGTTTTTAACTAGCTAGGGAGATGGCTAGCCAACAGACTTAATGAGGTGACTTAACTAGCTATCCAGCTGGTTAGCCACCTGACTTAACTAGTTGATTAATGAGCTAGGCAGCTCGCCAGTCAGTTGCCTAAACTAGCTGACTTAACTAGATATCCAATTGGATAGCCAGCTGACTTAACTAACGCTCTACATCTCTAGCCACCTGGATAGCCAGTTGACTTAACTAGCTGACTTAATTAGCTAGCCAGCTGGTTAGTCAACTGACTGAAGTAGGTCACTAACTAGCCAGTCACCAGGCTAATCAGCTGACTTAACTAGCTGTCTTAACTAGCTGGCCTGATTTCTAGCCAGTGGAATTAACTAGCTTGCTACATAGCTAGCCAGCTGGGTATCCAGTTGAATTAACTAGGTGACTTAACTTGCCAGCTAGCTGTCTAGCCAGCTGACTTAAATAGCAGACTACCTAGGGAGCCAGATGCCATGTCAGCTAACTTAACTTGGTGACTAAACTAGCTAGCCAGCTGGCTAGACAGCTGACATAACTACCTAGCTACCTAGCTAGCAACCTGGCTAGCCAGTAGACTTAAGTAGCTCTCTACCTCTCTAGCCACTTGGATAGCAAGTGACTTAACTAGCTGACTTAATTAGCTAACCAGCTGGCTAGGCAACAGACTTAATTATGTCACTAACTAGCTAGAGAGCTGGCTAGTCAACTGGCTTAACTAACTCTCTTAGCTAGCTGTCCTGCTATCTAGCCAGTTGAATTAACTTGCTTGCTACATAGTCAACTGGCTATCCAGCTGAATTAACTAGGTGACTTTTCTAGCTAGCCAGCTGTGTAATGACAACTGGCAAGCTACCTAGCTAGCCAGCTGGCTAGTCAGCTGAGTTAACTAGGTGACTTAACTAGCTAGCCAGCTGACTATACATGTGATATAACTAGTTAGCTACCTAGCTAGCCAGCTGGCTAGCCAGATGACTTAATTGCCTAGCTACGTATACAGTCAGCAGGCTATCCAGCTGACTTAACTAGCTGGCTTCACAAAGTAGACAGTCAGCTAGCCAGCAGACGTAACTAGTTAGCTATCTAGCTAGACAACTGTATAGCTGTCTTAACTAGCTAGCCAGCTGACTTAACTAGCTACCTACCTACATAGCTTGCTTGCTTGCAAGCTGTCTTATCTACCTAACTACCTAGCAATCCTGCTGGCCAGCGAGCTGTATTAAGGATGTGACTTAACTAGCTAGCCAGGTGGCTAGTCACCTGACTTAAAGCTAGCTATCCTGCTTGCCAGCTGGCTCTCCAACTGACTTAACTAACAGACTTAACTAGCTACCCAGCTCACTTAAATAGCTGAATTAAATAGCTAGCTACCTTGCAAGCCAGTTGACTTAACTAGATGATTCATCTTGCTAGCTACCTAGATAACTATCATATAGCTAGCTGACTTAACTAGCTGACTTAACTAGCTGGCTAGCTGACATATAAAGCTGACTTAACTAGCTAGCTGCCTAGCTACCCAGCTGATTAACTAGCTGAAATA
>NW_007161407.1:0-337 GCF_000164805.1 Carlito syrichta | reverse complement strand
AGCAGGTCGAGGCTGTGGTGGTTGGAAGCGGCCACTGCACTCCAGTCTGGGTGACAGAGTAAGACTCCAACTCAAAAAAAAAAAAAATGTGGGGTACAATTCAGGGTTAGGTATACAAACGTTGATTATGCAGGTACCCTTGTTGATGAGATATGCCCCTCTCTCCCCTAGCAGTTTCCCTCAACTGCCAATCTCACCCCTCTTCCTCTGACAGTTTCCCACTACTGCCAATCCCTTTCTTATAGTTTTTGTTTTGTTTTTTTTGAGTTGGAGTTTCACTCTGACGCCCAGACTGGAGTGCAGTGGCTGCTTCCGGCCACCGCAGCCTCGAACCGCT
>NW_007161406.1:0-551 GCF_000164805.1 Carlito syrichta | reverse complement strand
CTTAGCCCTTAGAAAGACGCCCTGTGGATTTTTAGTATTGAGGCATGTGTCACCCAGATTCCTTGTTCGTTCTTAGCAAGAGGTTGTGAAGTTTCCTGTATATAAGGACGCCAATTTCCCAGTTTCGTGCTTCAAATCGCTGATACATTTTTCTCCCTTAGTAATACTCCCTGTAGATTTTTTGGATTTGAGTAATCGTGTAACCCAGATTCCTTATTCTTCTGTAGAAAGAGGCAATGTAGTTTCCCCTATATGAGGACTCCCATTTTGCAAAATTTTGCTTAATTCTCAGCAATACCCGAGATATTTCCTGATGGACATATACTTCCAGTTGTTTGGATATCAATAGGAAGACTCTCATAAAGTGCCTGGGAACAGTAATCCAAACTTCCAGTTTCCCCTTCAGAAGACATCGTAAAAATGTGTAATATTCTAAATGCAATATCCCAATTTCTACCAGCCTGGCCACAGGAAATTTCGGTATTTTGAAGTTACCTGAAGTGAGGGATTTTGTCACAAAATGCCAGTTGATATATAGGGAACTGTATTTT
>NW_007161405.1:0-458 GCF_000164805.1 Carlito syrichta | reverse complement strand
ATGATAGAATATTACACAGCCATCAAGGACAAATACATGGACTTTGCAGCAACTTGGATGGATTTAGAGTCAACCGGACTCAATGATTGATCACAGGAACAAAGAACTGACTACCACATGTTCTCACTCATGAGTGGATCCTGAACACCTATCGTAATACTACAAGAAAGGGATTGGCAGTAGTGGGACATTGTCGGGGGAGGGAGGGGAGGGGGGCACATAAAGCATCAATAAGGATACCTGATCCCAAGCCAGGTGAAGCGAGGATCAATAGGAGGACCAAACTTCACCTGTGTGATTGACCACTTACATACCTAATCTTAAATTGTACCCCACATCTTTAAAATAAAATTTAAAAAAAAATTTCTTATGTAGGGGAACTATCTCCACATGATAGGAATCACAACCACAAACAGTACCCAATATGTGCATTTTATGGCTTCCAACAGAAGAGAAAG
>NW_007161404.1:0-8651 GCF_000164805.1 Carlito syrichta | reverse complement strand
AAAGGCGGTGGTCTAGGGGTTCACATAAGGGGATGGGTCGCTAGCTGAAAACCAGAGTCTCAGCCCATCATATCCCTACTTCCCCATAATCACACAGCTGAGGCCATTGCATTTTGGAGTTGGCAGGAAATTACTGCAACTGAAGATGTCTGATGTCCTCCAGTGCCTGTCTCTCTCTTAGAGACTCTGAAATGGAAGGAGCTACTTTGACAATAACAGACAGTATGTTTAAGAAGCAAGAGTTAACATATCAAAGAATTTAATGATTACCCTGAAATAACTAACTCAGAATTACAAATGACTGTTATTCACGAAGCCTCAGTCTGGCTGTATTCTGTTTTCATTTGTACTGCAAAACTTATATTACAACTACTCTTTGCAACCTTCCTCAGATGATGGTCTTTCTCCAAACACAGTGAAAATCTTATCAGGGCATAACTAACAACTCCACCTGAGAGTCTGCCCACTTTGTGCACTTTGGATTATGCTCTAGAAGAATGAGGAAGACAATTTCAATGACCCTAGCTCTCCTATCCATAATTCTTGACCCTGTCTGTACCAGGAAAGGGTGATGAGTTGGAAAATTTTCCAGATATTGCTACTTCCCTCATCACCAAGAGCCAAACTTAGCCTCATACCTGCTTGATTCACTTGGCTCTCAGATCTCAACCATCTTCCCCATTTCTTCAAGGAATCCAATAATTATGTTGTGATTATTTTTGTATTCTTTAGGGAAACTTCATGGGGAAATAGAGAAGATAGTTTATATCTCAAGATGTAGCTAGCAAACTACAAACAATGTTTGCATCGTTTGCATCAGACTTTTCTGTTCTCTGAAATTCCTTCTGTCAGTACTGTGACCCTTCTCTTTCTTTCTTTTACTACACACAGTCAAATCTGCTCTGAAGTCCTGAACAACTCATTTTCAACCCCTAATGTATATGTCCTTTCAGAAATACAAAAGCCCTTCAGTTAGTATGACCCAGATTCCACAGAAGTCTTATATTAGTTCACTTTGCATTGCTATATTGCATTCCAGAGGCTGGGTAATTCATAAACAGAAAAGATTTGGCTCATCGTTCTGCATACATATAAGACACACAAAGTCATCATCTGCTTCTGCTGAGAGCCTCAGGAAGCTTCCAATCATGGCAGAAGGGGAAAAGTAGCCAGGTGTCACATGGCGAGAGTAGGAGCAAGAGAGAGACGGGAGGTTCCAAGCTCAGCTTTTGTATGAATGAATAGAACAAGAGTTCAGTCACTACAGTGAGAATGACACCAAGCCATTTTTAAGGGATCTGTCTCCATGACCAAAACGTCTCCCACTAGGCTTCACCTCCAACATCGGGATCAAATGTTAACATGAGGTTTGGAGGTGTCGAACACCCAAACTATGTTGAGGGTGTATAGTTCTATTATCACCCTATCATGCCATTGGGGTCTTGTTCATCGTCCCTTTATGGCTTATTAAAATATCCCTTTGAGTTACATAGAATGTGTCTCTAAAATTAGTTCTGAGTAACACATTTTCTCTCTTTTTACATCAACATCCAAATGCATCCAAACTTCCCTGATTTAACCCAATAACTTTAACACCACCCTCCCATTCGCTGGCAGAAGGGCTCACAGGGATTGACAGGAAGTGAATGGCATCTGCATGGCCTTGATCTTTGGTAAAATGACCAGAAAGTAAATTTAAAGACGAGGAAGCAGAAGGATGAATGATCGAACAAAGGGCCATGAGCACTTAATGCACTGAGCTGGGGTGGAGCATACAAGGCCTCACACCTTGTCTTCCTCAAATTGCAGGTTTCCCACCCTCGAGTACCTCTCTACTACTGGGGAGACCCTCCTGCCTGAGAGGGACAAGCAGTGGAAAAGATAGACTTGCCCTCGGCTCTATGTGGGCTACAGAGAGTCAGAAATGGTAGGTGGGCAGGTCCATTCTGGCCAGTCAGGATGTGCTGCTCAGCCACTGAGCCCAGCAGATGTGCTGGATTATGCCAAGTGTGTTTCGGAGGCCCCAGTGTGTGCACAGTATTGCTTGAAGCCAAAAGGAAGCTCCAAAGTTCTAAGCTAAGGTGCCCCAAATCAATGAACAGAAAGTACATTCAGAGCTCATCAATGTATCGAGCAACTAATGTGCAGAAAACAGTTGGACAAAAACTTAAAGGTGTCCAAAGGCATTTACTACTGTCCCTGATATCATTAGCTCAGAGGAGACCAAAAAAGGTGATGGGAAGCAGATTCTCTCCAGCAATATTGTGACCACCACCAGCAAGTCCTGCCAACTTGACCATTTCTCCCTGGAACTACAGAGGTAGGTAAGACCTGGCCCCAACGGTTCGATTCTGAGTGCTTAGGAAGACCTCATGCATGTTCTATTATGGGATACTAGCAGGGTGGATGAAAGGAGAGAGGCTTTCTATACACACCAAACACCTATACATGCAAGCAAAATACCCTCCTACAGTATCACTGAGCCACAAGGAGGGCAGGGCATTTAGAGAATCACGCATGTCTGGAACCTCAAGGACTTCATCAATGATAGCATGAGTAAATGTCTCTCTTTCACTACATTCTCAATTCATTTCTGATGCTGGACAGAACCGCTTCCCCCCATCCCTGTTGTCCCACCAGCACACAGGGGTGATTGTCATTTTGGGCCTCGTACGAAATGTCTCTGTCAATTCCCACTCACATACTTCTCTGACTTTTTTTGCAAATAATAATAACTTAGTTAACTGGCTTATTTCCAGGTCTGAAAAATGCTGAGATCCTGGGCCTATGCTGCAATGACCCACAGGTCACATTTGGACAAAGAGGAGAGTGGATGAGTGCAACACATTTAACCTATAACTCCAGTTCCTTTGCATCAACTCTTTGTACCTATTCACTCATTTGTGCAACATTGTTCACGTGTGAGCAACGATATGGCAGAGGGGAAGGAGCGTCCTCTCTCAAGTGCTTAGACCGGGGTCCAAGTCTCAACTCTGACAATTATGACTTTAAGATAGACCATAAGGCTGCCATTCATGCTTCCCTATCTCTAAAGTAGAAATTATAATGTTAATTTTGCCAGACCGAAATAAAGTAAATGAAAAGAAGTTTGAAAGGCTCTGGCCAGTGTCCATCCACAGTCCACACTCACATTGCAAATACTGTGGCTCTTGTTGTTATTTTAGGTAGGTATAATGCCAGATGCTGGGAGGTCAGGTGTGAATATGACGATCCCTATTCTCAGGATACTAATTATGTACTGAGGGAAACAGGCAAGCTAAAAAATTATAATGCCACAATAGAACTATGGAGGAAATACTGCAGAAGGGGAATCCTTCAACTGACTCTGCTTGGGGTCTGAGTAATAGCTAATGGTAGTCACTCACTGAACATTATGTGCATGCCTCACACTGTGCAGAGAATTTTCCAAATACTTACAAGAACTCTGAGTGGTAAGTGTTATATTTATCCCTCTTTGATAGTGATCAAGAGGGATTAATTGGCACACAGTGAATATGCTGGGGAGTCAAATTTCAAGTTTCCTCTGATTGTAAAGCACTCAGCTGTAGAAAGAATGATACTTGAAGGACACAGGACCCAGAAAGGAGAAAAAAATTTCATCAGGAGCATAAATGGGGATAAGGCAATGCCAGGAGAGAGCACAACATGGGCAACCTACAGAATCTCAGCACACACCAAGGAATTCTGGCAGAATTCCTATCACTCAGTAAACGTTTGTTAATTGGAAACATGACCCTCCTCTGGAAAACTGATACATGCCTGGCCCACGATGGGAACTCCAACATCCCACATTACTTGCCCACATCTCAGAGATCACCCCTCTGCTTCTTTCTTTGTCTCCCCACTGGAATCTGAAGACTTCACATTTAGTATATACCTAGCCCATGTTGGTTTCAGAAAACAACCCCTGAATAGAATTCTAGCTTACCCTCAGGGGATCTTTGTGCAGCATCAAATAACACCTGCGGGGGGGGGGGGGGGTGCTGCTTTGTGGTCAGCCTGAATTCTTTAGTCAAACTTAACCCTCTTCTGTCTATGAACAGGGACTTAGGTTGTGGTGTCTCCTGGGGAATGAAGATCAAGCTGGGTTCCTTGGGTTAGGTCATCCCACCCCTTCAACATCCAGGTCTCATCCTAAGGGCATTGACAGGGAGCAGTTAGGGATTAGCTGAGTTTGAACAGTTGCCTAATGCCAAGTGTCAAAACCAGCCATGCTGTCACAGTCACCCTTCCTCCTCTCTTCCTATTTTTCCTCTGATTTTCAGTTGAAAACTGCATAATTGTGGGCAGACAGGCAGTTCACCCTGGCAGCCAGAGACATAACACACAGTGGATGGGAAATCATACCTAAAGGTAGCTCTGACAGCTCTTCTTACCAACTGATGCTCTTTGTTTTTCTTGATCAGTGTTTCTAGCTTCAAGACACGTTGGTGATGTCTATGCACACATGAACCATAGAGCCTTGACTCAGGTTTCACATTTGCTGATTTCAAAGACTTTTGACGATTTTATTCTATTTTCTGAAAAGTTCCTTTACCACTATCCCCACTTATCCCCGTTTATCCTCAGTGGTACCCCATAAATGAACCAGCCAAAGCTTGGGTAGGGAAGAAGGGCTGGGAAGTCATGTAGGGTGGAATTCACAGGCCTCTTACTCCAGATCATTGATAACAAGGGCAACATCCTGCCACCAAACACTGAAGGAAACACTGGCATCAGGATCAAGCCCACCAAGCTGATAGGCCTCTTCCTGTGCTACGAGGCAATGACCCTCATCCTGTCCCCAAAAATCCCTACAGGAAGCTCTGCATCCTGAGAGTTCTTCAGACCTTCCTTTATTGCCCAACTCAATGAAACTTATTTTTATTAAACTCAAAGACTGACTTCAGAGCCATCAGACTCATGTTTCGACGATCTTCTGAGGTGAAGATTATATGGATAGACTTTGACTCAGTTCAAATAATACCATCCCACATGACAACAACAGAGTTGAACAAATCACTTATCCTCACTGAGCCTCCAGGGAGTCCTATCATGCCTACTTTATAAAGAGAAAACTTGCATATTGAAAGTAGTGTCCTTGAGACCCAAAACCTGAATTAGGAATCCAGGGATTCTAGAAAATTGGGATGAACTATAAAGAAACCTGCTGAAACTTGTGATGAAACAAACCATAGTCCTCACAAAACCCAAGATAGTAATGACCACCAAGAGGAAAATCTTATCTTCCTATTTTGACCATGAAAGGGTGACTAGACCCTGGACTTGATCCCAGACATTATTTCCCTTCCCCAAAGACACTTTTATTGGCGACTCTCCTGGTGTCACTGCTGTTCTCACATTATGGCCTCAAAGTTGATCTGCTGGGCCATTGTATGATACCAGGTGACACCAACCATAGAGGCTTTAGAGTAATCATAGCAGCACAACTTTAAGCGTAGATTTTAAAAAATTAAACATGGATATATATGTGCAGGTATCTTTGAGAAGCACAGATATATATCTGCATTTTAGAGTCATTTAAAGGGGTTTTGAAAATATTGATGCTTGGGCCTAGCCATGGAGATTTTGATTAAAGTGGAATGGGGTGTGGCCCATTTCAGGATATAAGTAATGGCTTCCTTTTTTCATTTTTTTTTTGATTGAGCACTGCGTGTTTTATCTTTCAAAAGCTCGTCACAGATACCCACACCTGGGTCTCTAATTTCACGTGCTTTCATTACAGTGAAGTATTGATTCACCTTCATTAAAGTTATGTTTTTCTTTTTATTGAGGTAAGATATGACATACAATTTATTTTCATTATTTTTGACTGTACAATTAGTGACATCAAGTAAATTTACAAATTGTGAAAGCATCCCAATAATCTAACTCCAGAAAAATTTCAACATCCTAAACAGAAACTCTGTACTCATTAAGCAATAGCATTTCACTCCTCCTTCCCCACCACCTGGTAACCTCTAATCCACTTTTTGTCTCTGAATTTGCCTATTTTAGGTACCTCATAAAAGTGGAATCGCACAACATTCATCCTTTTGAACTTGTTTTCTTTTACTTAGCAAATTTCAAGGTTCATTTATGTCATAGCATGGAGCTAAATGCAATCTCTGTATAAGTCTGAATAATATTCCATTTTATATATACACCACATTTTGCATATCCAGTCATCTCTGGCAGGGTCAGGGACATTTAGGTGGTTTCCAGTTGTGGGTACTGTATATAATACTGCTGTGGACACGGGTGTTCAAATATCTGTTCAAGATTTTACTTCCACTTCTTGGGGATATATACCTAGAAGTGGAATTTCTAAATTCTATGTTGAACTTTTTAAGGAGCTTCCAAACTCTTTTCCACAGTAGCGGCACCTTTTACATTTCACCAGAAGGTTTTTGGTTCTTGTTGAGTTAATTTTTGTATGCGTCATAAAGTAACTTGATTATTTTGCTACCTGACATCCAAGTTTCCCAGCACTGTTTGTTGAAGACTAATCTTTCCTCAAGAAATGGTTCTGGCACCATTGATTAAATCAATTGACAGCATATATGAGTTTCTTTCAGGGCTTTCTATTCTCCTCCAATGATCTATATGTCTACCTTTATGCCAGTAACATACAACTTTTATTATTGTAGCTCTGTGATCAATTTTGAAATAAAGTATGAATCCTCACACTGTCTTCTATTTTTTCAAGATTGTATTGACAATTTGAGTTCTTTGAGATTCTGTATGTATTTTAAGATAGATTTTTCTAATCCTTCAACAACAACAAAAGAGGTCATTGAGATTTTGTTAGATATTGCAATCAATCTGTAAATAGCTTTGGTAGTATTGCTATTTTAACAATATTAAGTCTCCAATCAAGGAATATAGACTGTCCTTCCATTTATCTATATTTTCCTTAATTTCTTTTGGCAATGTTTATAATTTTCAGTGTACAAGTCTTATGTCTCCTGATTATATTTATTCCTAGAACTGTATTGTATTCTTTTTTATGCTATTGTAAATGGAATTGTTCTACTAATTTCTTCTTTTGGATTGTTAATTGTTTGTGTATAAAAATGCACCCTACCTGGGCTCGGTGGCTCAGCCTGTAATCCCGTGCCTTTGGGAGGCTGAGGTAAGTGAGTGGATTGCGTGAGCCCGCGGTTTCAAGACCTGCCTGGGCAGCGAGACCTCATCTCTACAATAAATTAAAAAATCAGCCGGGTGTGGTAGTGCGTGCCTATAATTCCAGCTACTCGGAAAGCTGAGGCGGAAGGATCGCCGGAGCCCAGCAGGTCGAGGCTGTGGTGGCCGGGAGCGGCCACTGCACTCCAGTCTGGGTGACAGAGTGAGATTCCAACTCAAAAAAAAAAAGCACACTTTTTTTGTATGCTAGTTCTGTTTTCAACCACTTTGCTAAATGTATATATTACCTTTAACAAATTTTTGAGTGTGTAAAATTCTTAGAGTCTTCTATGCATAAAATAATGTCTGCAAGTAGAGATGATTTTGTTTCTTTCTTTAACACTGTGTTGCCTCTTATTCTCTTTCATGCCTGAATGAGATGGCTTAAACTGTCAGTACTATGCCAAATACAAGTTGTGGAAATAGGAATTTTTTTCTTGTTTCTGATCTTAGTAGGCAGTATTTCTATCTTCCACAATTAATAATCTATTAGCTGTGTGTTTTTAATTTTTTTTAATTCTAATTTTTGTTATAAAGATGTGGGGTACATTTCAGGTTTAGGTATACAGTATTAATCATGCAGGTACCCTTGTTGATGCGATACACCTCTCCCTACCCTAAGAGTTTCCCTCAACTGCCAATCCCACCCCCCTCCCCTGACAGTTTCCCACTACTGTCAATTGCTTTCTTATAGCATTATAATTGTTATGAGTGAGAACATATGGAACTCTGTTCTTTGTTTCTGTGATAAATTACTGAGTATGATTGACTCCAAATCCATCCAAGTTGCTGCAAAGTCCATATATTTGTCCTTATTTATGGCTGCATAACATTCCATTGTGTATACATACCACGTTTTTTATCCTGTCCAGCTTTGGTGGGCAACATGGTTGGTTCCATGTTTTTGCTACTGTGAATAGAGCTGCAACAAACATTTATGTGCAGGTATCTTTTTGGTAGAATGATTTGAGTTCCTCCGGGTATATTCCCAATAGGGGAATGGCTGGGTCATGTGGAAGTTCAATTTCTAGTTCTTTCAAAAATCACCACACTGTCTTCCAAAGAGGCTGTACCAGTTTGCATTCCCACTCCCAGTGCAGAAGCATTCCTTTTTCTCCACATCCTCACCAGCATCTATTGTTGTTTGTTTTATTAATGAAGGCCATTCTTACTGGGCTTAGCTGGTATCTCAGTGTGGTTTCGATATGCATTTCTCTGATCATGAGTGAGGTTGAGCACTTTTTCATGTGTCTGTTGGTTGCTCATATATCTTCTTTTGAGAAGTGTCTATTCATGTCTTTTGCCCTCTTTTTAAAGGGGCTGCTTGTTTTTATCCTTTTGGCGCATTTAAGTTCCTTGTAGATCCTAGATGTTAAGCCTTTGTCAGATAAACAGTTGGCAAATATTTTTCTCCATTGTGTGAACTGTCTTCCTGCTCTCTTGATAGTTTCTTTTCTTTGTAGAAG
>NW_007161403.1:0-6045 GCF_000164805.1 Carlito syrichta | reverse complement strand
CGCGTGGGAATTCCAGGGGTGGGCAGCCACATCAGGGCTTCAGTTTCGTTTTTGATGAAGGATCGAGGCCGGGCTCAGGGGTTCAGCTTTGTCATCCCTTTGCTTTGGGAGGCCAAGGCCATTGGCTGAAACAAGCCCACGGGCTGAGACCTGCCCGGTCACGTCAGTGAGACCTTGTCTCTACCCTCCATCACAAATGAACCAGACATGGTGGCCTGCGCCTGTCTTTCAGGCTCCTCAGATGTCCAGGGAAAGGCTCACCAGAGCCCACAGGGCCAAAGCTGCAGTGGCCAGGAGGGAGCCACCACCCTCCAGGCTGGGTGACAGAGTGAGACTCCAATTCAAAGAAAAAAGGAATACAGGAAATAAGAGAAGAGCATCCATTTGTGTATGGTGTTGGATCATCATGAACAGACAAACATCATTTGGGAAGGAGGCCCGAGTCTTGGGCCTAGAGTTTCTGAAAGATGGTGGATTGGCACAAAATCAAGCTGTGGTTTTGCGAGGCCAAGGCAGGGGAACCCTGGAACCTGGGAGTTCGAGACCAGCCTGGGCCATGTAGCGAGACCTTGTCACTCGCCAGAATGCAAACACTCAAGTAGCGCGTGGCATCACCCATGGTCCAAGATACATGGGATGCAGTGGCCTCCAACCTGAGGCATGCCTTTGCATAGCTCCTGCTGACAGGACCTGTGAGTCCAGGCTGGGCACCATGGCTCATGGCCATCATCCCCGTGCCCTGGTAGGCTGAGGCGGGAGGCTACCTGAGCCCCGGATTCAGAGACCAGCCCTGGTGACATGGCCAGACCTCATCTCAGCGAGAGTCCCCCAAAATCGAGACAGACGTGGTCCCAGCTGATCAGGGGCTGAGGTGGGAAGACCACCTGAGCCCTGCTGGTCAAGACTGCGGGAGCCACAATTGTGCCGCTGTGCCCCAGCCTGGCCGAAGGAGAATCCAGTGACAAAATACATGCTTCTGATGTGCCCACAATGGGTCTCTATGGCTCCCCAGTGAAAGATCCTTGTTGGTGTAGGTTGATGGAGTGATCAGGAGAGGAAAGGACCCACCTTACCCCCAAAGGTGGAAGGCAGGGTGAACGGAACCTGGAATGGCCATGGCTTTGCTGGACCACCTTGATCGCTCTGTGCCAGATGGCCGTTTTAGCTTGGAGCCTTCTGTTTCTGAGCTCACACACGTCTTTGCTGTGGGGCACAAGTGTGGAGGATAGAGGCAGGCTATCTGGTGGTGCGTGGGCAAATGTGCGGGAGAGATGTGCCTGGTGGGCACCTTTAAAACATCCCACAAATGACAAGCTAGAAAGTGCATTTTCATCTCCCATCCCTGGCAGGGGTGGTGGTGGTGGTGGTGGTAATTATTATAATTTGGAGTCAGAATCCCGCTCTGTTGCCAAGGCAGAACACAGGGGGTCACTCATGGCAACCACAGACTCCATCTGCTGGGCTCAGGCGATCCTCCCAATTGGTCCCCCAAGTGACTGAAACCACCGACCTGTGCAAGCACACGTGACTAATCTTTGGTTTTATTTTTGATGGCCAACACGAGGTCTTTCACCATGTCCCGGGCTAGTGTTGAACAGGCAGGCTCCGCCCGTCCACTTGCCTGAACCTCCAAAGGCTGGGATGCCAGGCTGACCCCTTGAGCCCTGCCTGTGGATGTGGTAGTGGTGGTGATTGATAATAATATTCTGAGTCCGAGTCCTACTCTGTTGGTCAAGACGTAGTGCAGGGGCCAACATTCGACCACTGCGTCCTCCACCAGCTGGCCTCCGGCGATCCTCTTGCCATGGCTTTCTGAGTGTCCAGAACACTCAGCTCATTTTTGTGACTTCTTGTAGAGACAAAATCTCTCCAAGGTGCCTGGGCTGGTCTTGAACACGGAGGCTCAGGCCATCCTTTAGCCTATGCCTCCCAGATCACCAAGATGACAGGCATGAGTCCCTGGCTGGCCTCCACACCCCTTTCGGGCCCTACCACTAAACCCACTACATCTGATGGCCTAGGATCCCAGAGAGGACATCAGGAATCACCCCCCAAGCACTATCCATGGCAAGATGTGTCTCAGGTGTGTGCCTCTGCCAGAGAACCTAACCCTCCACCCCCATCATCTGCATGGTGGACCTGCTCACTCCTCCCAGGGGCTACTTCCGGGAAAAGGAGGCCGTGACTCTCAAACTTTCTGGGCGGCAGGTACCGCTGGAAGACTAACACCTGTCTCCTTGGTAATTGGGGAGGCTGAGACAGAAAGCGGGTCAAAGCTTGGGACTTCGAGACCAATCTGGACACCATAGAAAGGCACCGCCTCGACCCCAAGCAAAACCCAGAAAACCTTGGGTGAGGGCAGGCCTCAGCGGGAGGATTGCCACCAGCCCAGTGTTCAAGAAGATGCAAGAAGACCAGGATGTCAACCAAATGGAAAGCCTGTGATTGCAGCAGTTTGGGATACCCAGGCCCAAAAGATGGCCAGAGTTGGGTGGTTTGAGAGTAGTCTGCTCAAACTAGTGAGGAAAGAAATGAAAGAAAGAAAGAAAGAAAGAAGGAAAGAAAGAAAGAAAGAAAGAAAGAAAGAAAGAAAGAAAGAAAGCTGCTAGAAAGAAAGAAATCCATTCTCCTGCAAATAGTCTGCCCTCGGTCTTTCCCCGCTCCCCACAACATTTGAGGGTCCTCCAAGCTCAGAATCTTCCAGCCCCAACACACCCAATGGCTGACCCCGCTTTGGTGGGGAACTTCCCAAGGCTCCCTGGCCAGGTTCCTGCAGGCACTCCACTCTGTTGTGAGAAATGTTCCACAGGCAGGCCAACCCTCTGACTTAGCAATGAGGACCTTCCATGAAGAAAGGCCAGGGACACATTCCTCACCCGGGGACATTTCTTCCCTCCCAATTCCATTTTTCCTGGCTCCAAAGCCAGCCGCTCTGTGAACAAACCATGTGCAGATGAGAATCTGTACGATTCTGATATTTTTGGAGACAGGGTCTGGCTGTGTGGCCCAGGCTGGGAACTGGGGCCGTGACCATAATTCACCACCAGCCTCGAAATCTCAAGTTCAGTGACCCTCCCGCCACAGCCTCAGGAATGGCCGGGACCATGGGCACCTCAACTCCAGACCCCTGTTTGGATGAGTGTGGAGAAGGGGTCTCTCTGTGTGCCATGGACTGGCCTTTGGCCCCTGGGCTGAAGCCGTCCTGCCTCCTTGGCCTCCCAGAGCACTGGGATTCCAGGCATTGGCAGCTGCACCAGGCTTTCTGTTTTGTTTTTTTTTCGATGAAGGACCAAGGCCAGGCTCAGGAGCTCAGCCTCCTTATCCCAGCGCTTTGAGAGACTGAGGTCAGCATCCCACCCAAGCTCATGGGTGGAGACCCACTCGGGAACCTTGGAAAGACCTTGTCTCTACCCTCCATCCCAAATGAGGTGGGTGTGATGGCATGTGCCTTTTGTTCTGGCTCATGGGAAGGCTGGGTAAATCTCACCGCAGCCCCTCAGGTCGAGGCTGCAGTGGCCAGGAGCGAACCACCACTCTCCAGCCTGGGCATTAGAGTGAGACTCCAAGTCAAAGAATAAAAGGAAAAAAGAAAAAAAAAGAAGAGCATTCATTTGTGTATGAGGTTGGGATCACCGTGAACAGACAGATCATTTGGGAAGGAGGTCCCATCCTTGGGCCTAGAATTCCTGAAAGATGGTGGATCAGCAGACAGTCAGGCTGTGGTTTTGGGAGGCCGAGGCAGGGGACCACTGGAGCCTGGGAGTTTGAGACCAGCCTGGGCCACTTAGCAAGACCTTGTCACTCCTCAGAATGCAAACACTAGAGTTGTGTGTGTTGGCCCCCACAGTCCTGGCTACACAGGTTGTGGTGGCCTCCATCCTGGGGCATTTCTTGGCATTGTCCCTGGCAAGAGAACATGCGAGTCCAGGCTGGGCACCGGGTCTCACGGCCATCAGCCAAGTGCCCTAAGAGCCCGAGGTGGGCGACTGCTGAGCCCAGAGGTCGGAGACCAACCTGGGCAATGTGGCCAGACCTTGTCTAGGTGAGAGGTCCCCAAAATCGTGTCAGGCATGGTGGCCACTGGAGTACCAACTGCTAGGGCCCTGAGGCTTGAGGAGCACTGAAGATCAAGACCCCAGGAATCACAATGTGCTGCTTTGCCACAGCCCATCTAAAGGAGACTCTGGCAATGAAAAGACACCTCCCAAGTGCATCACGACAGGCGTCCACAGCAAGGTCCACATTGGCAGGAAACAATGGAGCTGTCAGGAGAGGAAAAGGCGGATGGAAACAGGGCTGGCTGTGGCGTTGCCAGACAGCCTTTATAGCTCTGTGCCCACTGGCCACCCTAGCTTGAGCAGTCTGTTCTGTGAGCTCACATAGGGTTGAGACAGGCCTTCTGGGATGCGTAGACGAAGGTGAGGATGGACGTGCCTGGTGGCCACCTTTGAAACATCCTGCAAATGACAGGCCGGAAAGTGCCTTTTCCTTTGCCATCCCCAAGGGTGACTCCTCGTGCTGGGTGGCAGGAGTGTTGGTGGTGGCAGTGGTGGTGATTATTATTATTTGGAGTCGGAATCCTGCTCAGTTGCCCAGACTGGGGCACAGGAGCACACTCAAGGCCACAGCGGTCTCCACCTGCCATGCTCAGGTTATCCTCCCTCCTCAACCCCCTGATTGGCTGGAACCACAGGCCTCCACAACCATGCCTGGCTAATCTTTGCATTTATTTTTGATGGCCGAGACGTGGTCTCACCCCGTGTCCCAGGCTGGTGTCTAACCCTCGGGCTCAGGTCATCCACTCTCCTGGGTCTTCGAAGGGCTAGGTTGCCAGGCTGAGGCCCAGAGCCTTGCCTGTGGTTTTGTTGGTAGCTGTGGTGGGTATTAATATTCTGATTAGGTGTCCCATTCTTCACCCAGGCTGTAGCACAGATACATGATATCGGCCATGGCCACCTCCACCAGCTGGTCTCTGGCAATCCTCCTGCCGTTGACTCCCAAGTGCCTGAAATGACAGGTGTGCACCACCATGCTCGGCTCATTTTTTTGGCTTCTTGTAGATACAAAGTCTTGCCAAGGTGCCTGGGCTGTTCTCGAACCCAGGGGTTCAAGCCATTCTCTCGCTGCAGCTTCCCAGCTCGCTGGGATGACAAGCGTGAGCTCATACCCCCGGCCTCCACACCCCTTTTGGGACCTCACCAGGAAGCCCACTCCCTTCCCAGATCCCAGAGAGTAGAGCCGGAGTCACCTGCCAAACCCTCCCCTTGGGGAGCACCTGGCACAGGAGTGTGTCTCCCCTGGGGTGCCCAACACTCCACCTGCCTCTTTCCCCAGGGTGGACGTGCTTGCTCCTCCCAGCGGCCACCTCAGGGTAAGGGAGGGCATGACTCTCAAACCTTCAGGGGGCAGGGATGGCTGGGCAACTCATGTTTGTCTCCTTGGCACATGGTGAAGCCGAGATGGAAAGATGGCCAGAGTCCTGGAACTCGAGACCAGGATGGACACCATAGCAGGCCCACACCTCGTCCTGAAGCAAAACCCAGAAAACCTTGTTTGAGGGCAGACATCCGAGGGAGAATTACTTCCAACCCAGAGTTCAAGACCATGCAAGAAGACCAGGATGTCATCCAAATCGAAAGCATGTGATCACAGCAGTTTGGGAGGCCCAGGCCGAGAGCATTGCCAGTTGGGCGGTTTGAGAGCCTGGGCAAACTAGTGAGGAATGAAAAGAAAGAAAGAAATCCTTTATCCTGCAAAACTTCTGCCCTCAATCCATCCCCCCCATGCCCCCACATATGAGGGTCCACCGGACTTGGCACCTTCCAGCCCCAATCCCTCTCAATGGCTGGTCCCACTTTGGTTCGGGAGTTACCGAGGCTCCCTGGCCTGGTAAATGCCGGCTCTCCTCTCCGAGGTGAGAAATGTTCCCGGGGCAGTCCAATCCTCCGACTCAGCAATGAGGACATTCTGCCAAAAAAGACCAGGGACACATCCCTCACCCAAAGACATTTCTTCCTCTCCAATGACATTTTTCCTGGCTCTAAA
>NW_007161402.1:0-714 GCF_000164805.1 Carlito syrichta | reverse complement strand
TCACTCACCAGAATGCAAACACTCAAGTAGCGCGTGGCATCACCCATGGTCCAAGATACATGGGATGCAGTGGCCTCCAACCTGAGGCATGCCTTTGCATAGCTCCTGCTGACAGGACCTGTGAGTCCAGGCTGGGCACCATGGCTCATGGCCATCATCCCCGTGCCCTGGTAGGCTGAGGCGGGAGGCTACCTGAGCCCTGGATTCGGAGACCAGCCCCGGTGACATGGCCAGACCTCATCTCAGCAAGAGTCCCCCAAAATCGAGACAGACGTGGTCCCAGCTGATCAGGGGCTGAGGTGGGAAGACCACCTGAGCCCTGCTGGTCAAGACTGCGGGAGCCACAATTGTGCTGCTGTGCCCCAGCCTGGCCGAAGGAGAATCCAGTGACAAAATACATGCTTCTGACGTGCCCACAATGGGTCTCTATGGCTCCCCAGTGAAAGATCCTTGTTGGTGTAGGTTGATGGAGTGATCAGGAGAGGAAAGGACCCACCTTACCCCCAAAGGTGGAAGGCAGGGTGAACGGAACCTGGAATGGCCATGGCTTTGCTGGACCACCTTGATCGCTCTGTGCCAGATGGCCGTTTTAGCTTGGAGCCTTCTGTTTCTGAGCTCACACACGTCTTTGCTGTGGGGCACAAGTGTGGAGGATAGAGGCAGGCTATCTGGTGGTGCGTGGGCAAATGTGCAGGAGAGATGTGCCTGGTGGGG
>NW_007161401.1:0-846 GCF_000164805.1 Carlito syrichta | reverse complement strand
TCTTTTTTGTCCTGTTGTTACTTGTAATTAGGGATTTGGCCCTAGAAATCCTTTTGTTTCCTGGGACCATCTAGGACCATAATCATATTCCCCAGAATCAAAAGGTATATTGTTCCAAAATTCCTCGATTCAGGTGACGTCAGAGTACAGAAAATTCTTGTGGGTGGGCAGGTAGGAATTCGGTTTTGTGTTTGAAATATTCCACATTTTGGGGAGGTTGTGTGAAGGAGAACCAGGAATCTTGGATTCCAGTTCCCAAAGAACATTATGGACCTCTTTATTTTGGTATACAAAAAACTGGAATTTTCGGTCACCAGGAAATGTCTCGGGATCCCCCACAGTGAAGAAGGAAGCTGCGTAATGAAGGTCGTCATATACAGGAAAGTACACGTCATATTGCTAAGGAAGTATAAGGAATCTTCCTTATATGAGTCCTCAATCCCAAAAACTACATGCCATCTACCTAAGACAAAACCACGAATCAGGTTTTTGAAGTAGGAATCAGGATAATGGGAGTCTTCACATAAAGGAAACTTCATTGCCTATAGCTAAGTAAGAATGAGGAATCTGCGTTACTCGGGTCATCAATCCCAAAAATGCTTAAGGTCAACTTGCTATGGGCTAAACACGAATCATGGTGTTTTCGAGCATGAATCTGGAAAACAGAGTCCCTATTTACAGGCAACTTCATGACCTTTTGCTAAGAACGAATAAGGAATCTGGGTTACATGAGTCCTCAATCCCAAAATTCTACAGAGCCCCTTGGAAATTTATAAAAAGAATCAGAGTTTCGAAGCCGGGTATATCTAATTAGAGCGCTAATATACAGGAAAATACACAGACCCT
>NW_007161400.1:0-1325 GCF_000164805.1 Carlito syrichta | reverse complement strand
AGCCAGCTGGCTATCTAGTTAAAAAGCCAGTTAAGTCAGATGATTAGCCATCTGGCTTGCTAGATATTTTAGCTAATTATTTCAGCTGGCTAGCTAGGTGGCTGGCAAGTTAAGAGGGCTGGTTAATGGGCTGGTCAGGTGTGTGGTCATCTAGCTAAACCGGCTGACTAGCCAGCTGATCAGCAGTGTGGCTGTATAGTTAAGCTGGCTGGCTATTAGACTGTCCTCCCAGCCGGCTGGCTATTTAATTCAAATAGAAAGCCAGCTGGCCATCCCTCTAGCTAGCTAGCTGGCTGCCTATCCAACTAGCCAGCCAGGTAGCTAGCTAGTTAAGCCAGCTGACTAGCCCTCTAGCCAACCAGGTAGCTAGCTAATTTAGTCAACTCGTTAGCCAGGTAGCCTGCCAAATAGCTAGTCAGCTACTTAAGTCAGCTAGCTAGCCAGCTGGTGAGTTAAGTCAGCTGGCAAGTCAGTTTACTATTCAATTAGCTAGTTAAGTCAGCTAGGTAGACAGATTTCTTATTAAGTAGCTATTTAAGTCAACTATCAAGTCAGCTAACTGATCACCTACATAGTTAGGACAGCCAGCCAGCTAACTAGCCAGTTAGCTAGCTAGTTCAGTCAGCTAAATAGACAGCTAGAGACCTTGTTTGCTAGCTAGTTATGTCAGCCACATAGCCAGCTAACTAGTCAGATATCTAGTTAAGTCAGCAAGCAAATCAACTAGTTACTTAGATAATAAGTGAGCTAGCAACTCAGCAAGCTGCTCAGGTACTTAGTGGCTTTGCTTGTTTTCCATCAGGTCAGCTAACTAGTCTGCTCACTCACCGACCAACCAGTCAGCAAACCAGTCAGCTCACTCGCCAGCCAAAAGTTCAAGTAACTCGTTGACTTGCTCGCAGGCCAACAGGACAGTTAACTAGTCAGTTTGCATGCCAGCCAACTACTTAAGTCAGCATACCAGTGGCTCTCTCGCTGGCTGACTAGTTAAGGCATCTCTCCCATCAGCTCACTCGATGGCCAACTAATTAATTCTGCTCATGGGTCTGCTCACTCACTGGCCAAATTGTTAAGACTTCTGACCAGTCGGCTAACTCGCCAGACAACTAAAGTCAGTTGACCATTCAGCTCACACACCAGTAGGTTTGTTAAGTCAGCTTGCTGGCTGACTACTTAAGTCAACTTACAAGTTGGCTCACTTGCTGGCCGAATTGTTAAGTCAGCAGACCAGTCGACTCTCACCCACTGACTAATCAAGTTCACTTAACTGTTGGCTCACGTGCTGGCCAAGAAGTTGTCAGGTAACCTGTCCGCCAACTAGCCAT
>NW_007161399.1:0-724 GCF_000164805.1 Carlito syrichta | reverse complement strand
AAGACTTCTGACCAGTCGGCTAACTCGCCAGACAACTAAAGTCAGTTGACCATTCAGCTCACACACCAGTAGGTTTGTTAAGTCAGCTTGCTGGCTGACTACTTAAGTCAACTTACAAGTTGGCTCACTTGCTGGCCGAATTGTTAAGTCAGCAGACCAGTCGACTCTCACCCACTGACTAATCAAGTTCACTCAACTGTTGGCTCACGTGCTGGCCAAGAAGTTGTCAGGTAACCTGTCCGCCAACTAGCCATCCAAATAGTAAAGTGAGTTAAACAATCGTCTGACTAGTCAACCAATTTGTCAGCAGAAAATTTAGCACAGCTAACTAGTCGGCCGGCTAATTAGGTCAGCTAACTTCTAGGCCAAATATTCGGCCGGCTAGTTAGTTGAACAAACGAGCAGGCAACTAGTTAGCATTGGTAACTAGTTGACCAACTCGTCAGTCACCTTGTTAAGCCAGCTAACTAGTCAACCGACTAGTCGGCCAACTTGTTAAGCCAGCTAACAAGATGGCCGAGTAAGCAGTCAATATGTTAAACAATCTAAGTAGTCATCCGACTCGTCAACTCACAAGCTAATTCACCTAGCTAACCCGTTAAACAACTAGTTAATTCAGCTAGTTAATTCGTTTACCAACTAGTTAAAACAGTTAACTAACTCATTAACCAACTCTTTAAGTCAGCTAGCTATCTCCTTAGTGAACTAAAGTCAGCTAACTAAG
>NW_007161398.1:0-326 GCF_000164805.1 Carlito syrichta | reverse complement strand
TACTTAAACACCCCAGTACTTGCACAACTGGCTCATGAATATGGCACACACGAAAGCCATGTATGGATGCTCCAGAATGGGCTCCCTCTTTACAAGCTAGAACTGCAGCCATTACTAAATATCCATACTTCCATAACACAAACCAACACTACGCTACCAATATGGTGACCCCCAGATCAGACACTCTGTCAGGGAAGACCCTTGCAGGTACACTGAGAGCCTAGGAGTCAGATTCTAGGGCAACAGGAGTAGGGACAACTTTCAGGTCTGCGTGTGTGTTTGTGTTTGTGTGTGTGTGTGTGTGTGTGTGTGCACATGCATGCACG
>NW_007161397.1:0-3351 GCF_000164805.1 Carlito syrichta | reverse complement strand
TAGACAACTTTCAATCATCAAAACAGATTGTTAGAAGGCATTCTGGCATGTTTACTCTAAACCATATGAACTAATTCTTAAATGTAGACTGATTTTATTAACCACTATTAATGTTTGCAAGAATTAGTACTGCTGATTGGTATTGGGGGAATGGAATGGAATGCAGTAGAATGGAACAGAATAGAGTGGATTGGAATGAAGTGGAGTAGAATGGAATGGAATGTTGATGAATGGAAAGTAAAATAGAGGAATGCAATGGTTAGGAATTGAAAGGAATGGAAAAGAATGTAAAGGTATGGATTGGAGTGGAGAGGAATGGAATGGAATGAAATGGGATGGCAAGGAATGGAATAGAGAGGAATAGTCTGGAATGAAAATGAATGTAGAGAAATAGAATGGTATGGACAGGAATGGAATTGAATGGAATGGAATGGAAGGGAGAGGTATGGAATGGAAAGAGGAGGAATGGAATGGAATGTAGTGGAATGGAGAGGAATGGAATGGAATGGAGAGGAAGGGAATAGAATGAGTGGAATGGAATGGACCAGAATTGGGAGGATTGTAATGTTATTCAATGAGGAGGAATGGAATGATATTGAAGTTAGAGGAACGGAATAGACAGTAATGGAAAGGAATGGAGTTGAATGGGATGGAATGGAGAGGAATGGAATGCAATGGAGAGGGATGGAATGGAATGGAGCAGAATAGAATGGAATGGAAAGGGGAGGAATGGAATGGAATCGGAAGGAATGTAATGTTATGGAAAGGGGAGGAATGGAATGGAATCGGAAAGAATGTAATGTTATGGAAAGGGGAGGAATTTAGTGGTTCAGAATAGAGAGGAATGGAATAAACAGGGGAGAATGGAATGGAAATGAATAGAAATGGAATGGAATGGAGAGCAATGGAGAGGAATGGAAAGGAATGGAGTGGAATGTAATGCAATCGAGAAGAATGGAATGGAATGGGGAGGAAAAAAATGGAATGGAATGGAATGGGGAGGAATGTAATAATGGACAGTAATGGAATGAATTAGAAAAGAATGGAGAAGAATGAAATGGAATGGAGAGGAATGTAATAGAGGAAATGAAATGTAGATGCATGGAGAGGAATAGAATGGAATGGAATGGAATGGAGATGAATAGAATGGAATGGAGCAGAATGGAATGGAATGGAATGGGAAAAAATAGAATTGGGTGGTGATGAATGTAATGTTATGGAATGGGAAGGAATGGAATGGTATGGAAAGGAATGGAATGGACAGGATTGGAATGGAATGGAAACAAATGGAAATGAATAGAATGGACTGGAGAGGAATGAAAACGATGGAATGGAATGGTGAGGAATGGAATGGATGGAAGGAATGGAGTGGAATGTAATGTAATGGACATGAATGAAATGGAATGGACAAGTATGGAATGGAATGGAGAGGAATGGACGAGAATTTAGAGGAGTAGAATGGAATAAAATGGAACGTAGTAGAATGGAATGGAATTGAGAGGAATGCAATGGAACAGAGTGGAATGGGATGCAATGGAGAAGAATGGAATGGAAAGGATTGGAGAAGGATGGAATGGAATGGAGAGGAATGCAATGGAATGGAGAGGAATGGAATGGAATGGAGTAGAAATGAATGGAATTAAAAGGAAATGTAGGAATGTAATGTAATGGAATGAAATGAAATTTAATGGAATTGAGAGGAAATGAATGACGAGGAATGGAATTGAGAGGAATACAATGGGAAGAATAGAAATAAAAGAAAATGAAGAGGAGTGGAATGGAGAGGAATATAATGGGGAGGAATACAATGGGAAAAAATTGGAGTAGAATGGAATGGAATGGAGAGGAATGGAAAGGAGAGGATAGGAATGCAGCAGAATGGAATGGACAGGTATGGAGTGTAATGGAGAGGAATGGAATGGAATGGAATGGGGAAGAATGGAATGGAATGCAGTAAAATGAAATGGAATGCAGTGGAATAGAATGGAGTGGAATGCAATGGAATGAAGTGGAATGGAATGGAGAGAAATGGAATGGAAAGAAATGTAGATGAATGGAAAGTAATGGTGAGGAATGCAATGAAGAAGAATGGAAAGGAATTGAATGGAATGGATAGATATGGATTGGAATGCAGAGGAGTGGAAAGGAATGGAATCGCAGGGAATGGAATGAAGAGGAATGTAATAGAGGAAGAGATTGGAATGTAACTGAATGGAGAGAAATGAAATGGAATGGACAGAAATGGAATGGAATGGACAGAAATAGAATGGAATATAGAGGAATGAAATGTAATGGAGAGGAATGCAATATAAATGAATGGAATGGAAGGGAATGGAGAAGTATGGAATGGAATGAAGAAAAATGGAATGGGAAGTAGCGGAATGGAAGGGAATAGAATGGGGAGGAATGGAATAGGGAGGAATGGAATGGAGAGGTATGGAATGGAATGGAAGGGAATGGAATGGGGAAGAAAGGAATGGAATGGTATGGAATGGACAGGAATGAAATAAATGGAATGGAAAGGAATGGAGATGAATGGAATGGAATGGATATAAATGGAAAGGAATGGAATGGATGCCATGGAATGAGAGGAATGGAGAGGAATGGAATGGACAGAAATGGAATGAAATGGACAGGAATGGAATGGACTGGAGAGGAATGGAAGAGAATGGAGAGGAATGGAATGGAATGGAATATAATGGAGAAGAATGGAATGGATCGGAGAGGACTGGAAGACAATGGAGAGGAATGGAATGCAATGGAGAGGAATGAATTTCAAAAGGAGAGGAATGGAATGCAATGGAGAGGAATGGAATGAAATGGAGTGGAATGGAATGCAATCAAGAAGCATGGAATGGAATGGAGAAGAATGGAGTGGAATGGCATGGAATAGAATGGGGAGGAATGTAATAATGGACAGTAATGGAATGCAATAGAAAAGAATAGAAAAGATTGGAATGGAATGGAGAGGAATGGAATGGATGGAATAGAATGGAGAGGAAAGGAATAGAGGGAATGAAAAGCAGCTTATCTAAAATGGAATGGAATGCAATGGAATAGAATGGAATGGAATGGTAGAGAATGGAATGGAAAGGGGATGAATGTAATGTTATGGAATGCGGAGGAATGGAATGGTATGGAATGGAAAGGAATGGAATGGAAACGAATGGAGATGAATAGAATGGAATGGAGAGGAATTGCAAGGATGGAATGGAATGGAGAGAACTGGAATGGATGGAAGGAATGGAGAGGAATGGAATGGAGATGGATGGAATGGAAGGGGCAGGTATGGAATGGAATGGAGAGGAATGGAAGAGAATTTAGAGAAATGGAATGGAATAAAATGGAATG
>NW_007161396.1:0-477 GCF_000164805.1 Carlito syrichta | reverse complement strand
TTTCCCAGTGAATGGATCCCCTCTATGAAAAATATCATGTCAGTGACTGATTCTCATTTGTGGTGAGTACCATACTGACTTTGTTTCCTCTGTTATGACTGCTGCAGCTACTAGCCCTTCTCTGTTTTTGGAGCCCCAGTGAACAAGACTTTCCTAATGGGTGCCCCCAAAACTGTCCGTTGTCTGTGATGGATGCCTCAGTGACTGGATCTCCAATGGAATGTGCCCTCCATTGACTGACTGCCCTGTTATTGTTATTCCATTGACTGGTTCCCCTCTGTGTTGTGTGACTTGTGAGTAGCCTTCTTCAGGGATATGAGCCCCAGTGCCAGGGCCTCCTTTAGAATATATTCCCTAATCATGGGCACTCCTCTGTGATCATTGCCCCCATAACTGGCCAGTCTCTGTGATAGGTACAAAAGTAACTGTCCCTCGTCAGTGATCAGAGACCCCATGATAAGACCTCATAAATAATGG
>NW_007161395.1:0-353 GCF_000164805.1 Carlito syrichta | reverse complement strand
AAAAGTAACTGTCCCTCGTCAGTGATCAGAGACCCCATGATAAGACCTCATAAATAATGGCGCTCCTAGTGACTAGTCCTAGTCAGTGATGGGTGGCCCAACCTTTGACTCTCCTTTTTTTTTCTTAGAAAGTAGGATTTGTTGAGAGAAGAGAAAAGCTCCCACAGTGAGAGAACATAGTAGGGGGTTCCCCTAGTTCTTCTTTCTGATATCTGTCCCAGTGGCTGTCTGTCCTTTGTGATGGTTACCTCCTCCAAGACTTGCCCTCCTTTATTATAATTGCCCCAGTGACTTGTTCTCCTCTGCGATTGGTGCAACAGCAACTGATACTCCTCAATAATGCATGCCCCAGT
>NW_007161394.1:0-809 GCF_000164805.1 Carlito syrichta | reverse complement strand
GAACCGAGTAAACTAGTCGGCTTGCAAGTGAGCCAATGCGTCAGCTGCCTTAACTAGTCGACCGACGAGTGAGCCAACTGGTGAGCTGACTTAACTAGTCGGCTGGTGGGAAAGCCAACTAGTTAGCTGCCCTGTTGGCTGCAAGCGAGCCAACAAGTTAATTGACCTGTTGGCTGGTGAGTGAGCTGACTAGTTTGATGACCGGTTTGCAGACGAATAAGCTGACTATGTAGCTGACCTGATGGAAAGTGAGGAATCCCAATAGTTAGCTGACCAGCTAGCTGAGTTGCCAGCAGACTAGTCAGCTAAGTAGGTAGCTGTTTTGCTAGCGGACTTATCTAGGTAGCTGACTTGCTAGCTGGCTATCTAGCTGACATAATTAGCTAGCTAACAAGTTATCTAGCTGTCTGACTAGCTGACTTAATTTGATTGCTAACTGGGTAGTTAGCTGGCTAGCTGACTTTAACTAGCTAAATAGATAGTTGACTTGCTAGCTGGCTTAACTACCTGGCTGACTAACAACATGACTAGTTAGCTGACTTAACTAGGTAGCTAAATAGTTAGCTGATCTGCTAGCTGACTTAACTAGCTAACTGGCTAGACAGCTATCTTAACTAGCGGACAAGCTAGTTGGCTGGCTAGTTGGCTAACCCACTGACTTAACTAACTAGCTTCCTGGTTAGCTAGACAGCGACCAAGTTGTCTTAATTAGCTAGCTACCTGGATGGCAAGCTGGTTAGGCAGGTGGCTAGCTAGCTAGTGGGCTGGCCAACTGGATAGCCAGTCAGCTAAAAGAAGCTGCCAGACTG
>NW_007161393.1:0-3165 GCF_000164805.1 Carlito syrichta | reverse complement strand
GCTAGCCAGCTGTCTAGCCAGCTGAATAAATATCAAGCAACCTTGCTATCCAGTGGGCTACTCATCTGATGTAACAAGGTGACTTAACTATATAGCCACCAGGCTACACAGCTGACATAACTAGCTAACTTCCTAGCTAGCAAGTTGGCTAAAAAGCTGACTTAACTAGCTAGCCAAATGGTTAGCCAGCTGACTTAATTGGCTAGCTATCTAGCTAGGCAGCAGGCTATCCAGTTGACTTAACTAGATGACTTAATGAAGTAACCATCTGGCTAACCAGTAGACTTAGCTATTTAGCTACCTAACTAGACATCTGAATAGCCAGCTGACTTAACTAGCTGACACAACTAGACACCGGATGGCTAGATAGCTGACTTAACTAGCTACCTACTTACATAGCCCTCTGGCTTTCCAGCTGACTTAACTACCTAATTACCTATCTAACTTGCTGGCCAGCGAGCTGACTTAACTAGGTGACTTAAATACCTAGCCAGTTGGCTATCCGCTGACTTTACCAGCTAGCTAGCTAATTAACTTACTCATTACCTAACGTGCTCGCTAGCTTTCTGTATTATTTGACTTAACTCATTAACTAACAAGCTAGCTAGCTGCCTCCACCAGCTTACTTAACTCTTTAGCTTACTAGCTAGCTATCTGACTCATCCAGCTGATTTGACTTGTTAGCTAACTAGCTAGCTAGCCTACTCAAACAACTTACTAATCCCATTTGCTAACTAGCTAGCTAGCTGGGTAAACCAGCTGGCTTAACCCTTCAGTAAACTAGCTAACTACCTGACTCAACCTGCTGACTTAACCCATTAGCTATCTAGCAAGCTAGCTCTCTGAACCAGCTGACTAAGTAAGAAAGCTGACTTAACTAGCTTACTTAGATAGCTGACTTAACTACTTAGATAGCTGAATTAACTGGTTGACTTGACTTAACTTGTTAGCTCGGCTGACTTAACTACCTGAATTATAAAGTTAGCTAACTATTTATCTAGCTGAATAACTTGCTGACTCAACTAATCAGCTAACTAATTTGTTAGCAGACTTAAGTAGCTGACTTAAATAGTTAGCTAATTGGTGAGCTAGCTGACTTAGCTAGCTATCCTAGCTAGCTAGCTGTTTAGCTAGCAGACTTAGTTAGCTGACTTAACTAGTTGTCCAGCGAGATAGCTAGTTGATGTAATGAGTTGGTTAATGAGTTAGCTAACTGTTTTAATTAGTTGATAAATGAGTAACTTAGCTAATTTAACTAGTTGGTTAACAAGTTAGCTAGGTGACTTACCTTGCTGGCTGATGAGTCGACTGACTAGTTAGCTGGTTTAACACGTTGGCTGACTACACGGCCGACTTGTTAGCTGGCATAACAAGTTGGTTGATTAGACGGCCGACTAGTTAGCTGGGTCAAAAATTTGACTGATGTGTTGGCCCACTAGATAGCTCTGTTAACAAGTTGGCAGGCTGGTTTGCTGAACAAACTATTCGGCTGACTAGTTGACCAACTATTTAGCTGGCCTAACTAGTAGGCTTACTAGTTAGCTGAGCTAACTTATCAGCTGATAATTTGGACGACTAGTCGGCTGATTGGTTAGTTAACTCAACTATTTGGCCGACTTATGGCTGACCAGTTAGATGACTAAACAAGATGGCCTGCGTGTGAGCTGACAGGTGAGCTGACTTAACAACTTGGCCGGTGAGTGAGCCGAAGTGTCATCTGAGTTAACTAGTCAGCTGGCGAATGAGCCAAATTCTCAGCTGAATTAACTAGTCGGCCAGCGAGTGAGCCGACCTGTCAGCTGACTTAACTAATCGACTGCTGAGTGACCTGACTGATCAGCTGAATTTAGTCGGCAGACGAGTGAACCAACAGCTCAGAAGTCTTAACTAGTCAACTGACGATTGAGCTGACCAGTGAACCGAGTAAACTAGTCGGCCTGCAAGTGAGCCAATGCGTCAGCTGCCTTAACTAGTCGACCGACGAGTAAGCCAACTGGTGAGCTGACTTAACTAGTCGGCTGGTGGGAAAGCCAACTAGTTAGCTACCCTGTTGGCCTGCAAGCGAGCCAACAAGTTAGTTGACCTGTTGGCTGGTGAGCGAGCCGACTAGTTTGCTGACCGATTGGCAGACGAATAAGCTGACTATGTAGCTGACCTGATGGAAAAGTGCGCAATCCCAATAGTTAGCTGACCAGCTAGCTGAGTTGCCAGCTGACTAGTCAGCTAAGTAAGTAGCTGTTTTGCTAGCGGACTTATCTAGGTAGCTGACTTGCTAGCTGGCTATCTAGCTGACATAATTAGCTAGCTAACAAGTTATCTAGCTGTCTGACTAGCTGACTTAATTTGATTGCTAACTGGGTAGTTAGCTGGCTAGCTGACTTTAACTAGTTAAATAGATAGTTGACTTGCTAGCTGGCTTAACTACCTGGCTGACTAACAACATGATTAGTTAGCTGACTTAACTAGGTAGCTAAATAGTTAGCTGATCTGCTAGCTGACTTAACTAGCTAACTGGCTAGACAGCTATCTTAACTAGCAGAGAAGCTAGTTGGCTGGCTAGTTGGCTAACCCACTGACTTAACTAACTAGCTTCCTGGTTAGCTAGACAGCGACCAAGTTGTCTTAACTAGCTAGCTACCTGGATGGCAAGGTGGTTAGGCAGGTGGCTAGCTAGCTAGTGGGCTGGCCAACTGGATAGCCAGTCAGCTAAAAGAAGCTGTCAGACGGCTGGACAGTCAGATTGACAGCCGGCTTAACTAACCAGCCACCCTGTTTGTCAGCTGGCTAGCCAGCCAGCTTAACTAGCTGGCCACCTACCTGACCAGCCTACTAACCAGTCGACTTATCCTGCCAGCCACCTAGTTAGCCAGCCAGCTATCTAGCTGACTTAAATAACTGACTTAACAAGATAGCCAAGCGGCTAGCCAGCCGGCTTAACTAGGTAGCTATCTAGCTAGACACATGGATATCCACTTGAATTAACTAGCAGAATTAATGAGCTAGCCAGCTGGCTAGCCAGCTGACTCAACTAGGTGACTAAACTCGTTAGCCAGCTGGCTAGCCAGCTGATTTAACTAGCTTACATCACTAGCTAAGGTGGCTAACCAGCTGACATAATTAGTTAGCTACATACGTATCCCGCATGCTTGCCAGCTGATGTAACTA
>NW_007161391.1:0-701 GCF_000164805.1 Carlito syrichta | reverse complement strand
TCCTTCCTTCCTTTCTTTCCCTTCCTTCCTTCCTTCCTTCCTTCCTTCCTTCCTTCCTTCCTTCCTTCCTTCTTCTCCTTCTCCTTCTCCTTCTTCTTCTTCTGACACGTGTATTTAACAGTGTGGTTGCACATAGAATGCTAACAGCACTTTTCTTCTTATTTTACAGAAGGGCTTGAATGTGCAGACTTTCTATTAGTGATCACAGCACAGCACATCCAAATCCAGCACCTAAGTTAGATGCATTATAATTTTCTCAGAATTTAATGGCTTAATGGCAATAATGGGAGGAGAGTATATAAGTTTATTTTACATAACTGAACGAAAAATAAATTCAAGAACTAGTAAATAGAATCTAATATGGCCTCATGCCCTTCGAGGGGGCTGGTGCCCAGTTTGGGTGGGTGATCGCTATGTCCAAATAATCTCCTATCTGAAACTTCTGCGACTGCAGGGTCATGGAGACATCAGTCCCCTTTCTGCCAGACATGGTGCTGTGGATCTCCTTAACACAGTAGCTAGGTCTTTTGACATCGGTAAAAACGATGGCAAAATTGAAGTGTGTGCCCTTCTTTCTAGCTTCTGGGTAGATTTCTTTCTCTAAACTAGTCAGTTCTTTCAAGGTTGCATCCATTCAAGTGCAGATCTGCAGCTCGCTGAACAGCACGTTCCTGCAGGAGAACTCGTGCATGCGGTGGCGG
>NW_007161390.1:0-3859 GCF_000164805.1 Carlito syrichta | reverse complement strand
TCTGACACGTGTATTTAACAGTGCGGCTGCACATAGAATGCTAACAGCACTTTTCTTCATATTTTACAGAAGGGCTTGAATGTGCAGACTTTCTATTAGTGATCACAGAACAGCACATCCAAATCCAGCACCTAAGTTAGATGCATTATAATTTTCTCAGAATTTAATGGCTTAATGGCAATAATGGGAGGAGAGTATATAAGTTTATTTTACATAACTGAACGAAAAATAAATTCAAGAACTAGTAAATAGAATCTAATATGGCCTCATGCCCCTCGAGGGGGCTGGTGCCCAGTTTGGGTGGGTGATCGCTATGTCCAAATAATCTCCTATCTGAAACTTCTGCGACTGCAGGGTCATGGAGACATCAGTCCCCTTTCTGCCAGACATGGTGCTGCGGATCTCCTTAACACAGTAGCTAGGTCTTTTGACATCGGTGAAAACGATGGCAAAATTGAAGTGTGTGCCCTTCTTTCTAGCTTCTGGGTAGATTTCTTTCTCTAAACTAGTCAGTTCTTTCAAGGTTGCATCCATCCAAGTGCAGATCTGCAGCTCGCTGAACAGCACGTTCCTGCAGGAGAACTCGTGCATGCGGTGGCGGTTGTTGGTGGTGAGGACGCGCAGCAGCAGGGGGCATATCTTCTAGGGTGAATCGTCTTCTCTGGTTCCTTCTTGATCTCCTCCTGGGTGACCACGCGCTACACTACCACCATCTTCCTCCTGAATTGCAACACTGTTGGTTACTATTAGTGAACAAAATTTTCTAAAGTATTGAGAAGAAAGCTGGTGGGAAAGGGAATGCAGAGAGAGAAGAAAGTGGGGGTGGAGGGGAGAGAGAGAGAAAGAGAGAGTTAGAGAGAGGGAGAAAGGAGAAACCCTCATTCATTTGGGTCCCTTGATCTAACTTTGCATGGAACCTTTGTAGGTGAGTCTCATCATCAGTGAAAGGTTTTGTTTTGCTTGCCTTAGATGTTTGAATTGGGTGTTTGTCACTTGCAACACAGAAAGAACTGACCAGTAAAACCTTTCTCTGCATGATTTTGTGATTAATATAATTATTATGCATTAAAAAGTTGTTGGCAACTACCATTAATTATTTTTAGTCTTTTAAAAAATTTTTCTGTATTTTGTCAGTTAATAAGCTGTTTTCATGTTCAGATTTAAATATCTTCAAAAATACATAAAGGAATTATGCAGATACTATAAAGACTTAGATACAATATTATATATAAACTAAGTCCATTTTCTCTCACATGTCAAAAAGCATAAACCACCTGACCAAAATAATTGGTTTTTTGTCAAAGTAATACTTCTCCCCACAAAAAAAGGAATAAATATTATTACAAATTTAAGACAGCATATGGACAGAAATTATAGCCTTTATAACACATGCCTATTTTTTTATTTTACATAAAAAAGCTAACAATAGTGCTTGAAAGGTATTATAACTGAGGCACAGTTAAAATTATAAAAATTGTTAAAGCAATTCAATTGGTTTTCAAAAATTACATGAGTGAGACAGTAGAGCCAAAGAACGTATAATGAATGGGGGAGAAATTTAACACAAAATTCTTGAAGACCTTGTATGAATTCTCTGACAACAAAAAGAGAACAGGATCAACAGCAATTAAAAATGTTGACTGTCCTCTACAGGCAGCAATAATATATAAGTGGATTTAGGTTCTTTTCAAAATATACAAACGTTTTTGTCCTTTACAAGATTTTATATCCTCAGAGATAGGTGATTAAAATAAGAATTTGCTTGAAAGCAACTCTAAAGAATTAATGTATTTGTGACTATTTTGTGTGAAATATTTAAAGAAAAACTAACTTTTCCTGGTATTATATGACAACTATATATTTACCAGAGTAACTGGTATAATTGAATAGATGACTACAATGTGATGAAACTCTACAATGGCTAGTGGATTTGAAACTCTATTAAACATAATTAACTTGAAAATTGTTCTAAAATTTGTTAGTATAACTAAAGTTGAAACAATTATTTAAATGTATTAATATTTTAAAATTTCTAACAGTCTGATAGAGAATTGACAATAACATTCTTTTAAAGAATCTCAGGAGTTTATTAAAACAACCCTTGAAATTATGTGATATACATTCTTGCATTTTGCAGACAATGGCGCTGAATCCTGAAAAAGGGTAAAGAAATCCTGTTGCTTACAAAGAATTGGTAGAAAATTTGAAAACAATAGTTGGGTGTATTGTTCCTAGACTACAGTGAACATTGTTTTTGCTCCATTCAGTTTCTCTCTATGATGAGTAGAACTGTCCCATCTCAAAAGAAATATTCAAATCCTAAGCCCCAGACCCTGTAAATTTTTTTTCTTTGAAATCCGGTCATGTCAGATGTAATGAATTAAGATGATTCATACTGGGTTACTACAATAGAGCCTAACCAATGACTGGTGTCCTTAAAAAAAGAGGAAGATTTGGGTATAGAGATGGTCACAGTGGAGAAAAAATGTGAAGGAACAGGCTGACATACAGAGAGATGGGAATGTGAAGATGACGGCAGAGACTAGAGAGGTATGTCTACCCATCAAGAAACATCAATGATTGTGGGCAAACACTGGAAGCTGGGAGAGAAGCAAGGAACAGATTCTCCCTCAGAGCCTCCACATGAAACCTGTCCAAAGCTATGAAGGCATGGCTTGCCAGAATGCAGGGGATTAACCACCACCCAGTGTGTCTAGATTGCAAACCATTGAGTCAGGGAATGTTATTCTAAATTCTTAAGATTTCATGTTGTTTTCCCAGTAGCATTTAAATTGCTCAGGATCTGAAACTCCTTTCTCTTTCCCTTTCTCCATTTTGGAATAGGACTGTCTCTTCTATTCCTGTCCCATCATTGAATTTTGGAAGCACATAACATGTTTGACTTTACAGGTTCACAGTTGGAGAACCACTTTTCTCAGGAGGAATCCTACTATGAGTCTGTCTCATCTGATTTAGATGAGACCTTGGACTCCAATGTAAAGTTAATCAGAAACAAGTTAAGACATTTGGGACTATTGAGATACAGTGCATGTACTTTACATGGGAGAAGGGCAACATCTTGGTGGAATCAGGAGGAAAATTATCTGGTCTGAATGTTTGTGTCCCCCTATAATTCTTTATGTTAAAACTAAAACCCAGCCGGGCTCGGTGGCTCAGCCTGTAATCCCAGCACTTTGGGAGGCTGAGGTGAGTGGATTACCTGAACCCGCCGATTTGAGACCTGCCTGGGCAAATTGGCAAGATCTCATCTCTACAGTAAATCAAAAATTAACCAGGCGTGGTAGCGTACACCTGTAGTTCCAGCTATTTGGAAGGCTGAGGTGGAAGGATCTCTGGAGCCCTGCAGGTCGAGGCTGCAGTGGCCAGGAGCAGTCACTGCACTCCAGTCTGGGTGACAGAGTGAGACTCCAACTCAAAAAAATTAAATTAACTTAAATTAAATTAAAAATTAAAACCCAATGTGATAGTATTAAGAGGTTGGGTCTTTTAGCGCATTCCTGGATGGCATCAGTGTCTTTAAAAAAGAGGCCCAAGGGACGAAATCTCCCTTCACAGACAGAAAATGTTACCATTTTTGCTTTTCACATTTATGTCTTTTTTAAGTTTTAAGTGGAAAAATATTATCCAGTATACATTTGCCCAAATACTGTCCATTTCTACTGCTCTTCCATCATTGCTGACATACTATATTTTCCTCTGGTATAATTTGTTATACAGTCTGAAGAACTTCCTTGTTCATGCTTCCACCAGGTATTTCCCACTTGTCTAAAGAGAAAGTGTTCCAAGATCATCAGCAAATGTTTGGAACCTTAGGTAGTGCTAAACCCTAGATTACCTT
>NW_007161389.1:0-982 GCF_000164805.1 Carlito syrichta | reverse complement strand
TGGTTCTGAGCACCTTGTAGGGTTGGTCTGGGCTCATGGAGGCACTGTGGTCATGTTTCTCTCTGCCTCTTCAAGCGCTGGCCTCTGCTGGCTGGGTCAGACTCTGCTGGATACTGCTGGTTTATCTGCCTCCTCCTGTGATGACTGTAGTCGGTTGTGGTTTCAGACATTGGCTCCTGGTAATGTGGGTCCTGACAATATCTGTGACCCCACCTCAAGTCCAGAAAGTGTGCCCTTCTCACTGAAGACCCCACATAGCAGTCTACCAGCACCAGAGTTTACATTCCTTCAGAGTCTAGGGTGTTGGCAAGAGTGGAAGCTCAATCCAGTGGAGTGATCCAGTGCTTGTGCCCTGTTGTGTGCCTGACTGAGGTTAGTAGCATGTAGAACTCTGGACATGCCCACCTCCAAGACAGCTCTTCCCAGGTTCATAGACAGAGCTACATAGCTTCAGCCATGAGTCCAGGCCAAGTCTTGTAGCTGCTCTAGGAAAAGGACAGCAGAGTCAGTGCAGTACCAACTGTGCCTGTTTATTGCCTTATACCTGCTTTGGAAAGTTCATTAGTCCTTCTGTGAAAATTGCATCATTCTGGAAGGTACTGAGAAATCTCCAGGAGAATTCCCAGGACTGCAGAGAGAGGAAGGGAGATCCCTGAGAAGAGGGTCCCCATCCCTGTCATTTGCATTCACTTTAGAAAGTCATTTGCATTCACTTTAGAAAGCTTCTCCTCAAGACAATCATGTCCAGACAAATTACACCTATCATGTCTCTTCTCTTACCCTCTCAGAGAGGCATTGCCTACTTTCAGGGGTCAGACTCTACCTGCATCCTAAGACCAGGTCACCAAGCTAGATCATGATGGAGTTGGACTGAGATCCCAGGTCCTAAAGCTTCAGTGTCGGCTAGGCTAATGAGAAAAACGAGCACCTAGCAAGTTCGGATGGGTAAGGAGGGCCTAGTGCTTCATTACCATTGTAATTT
>NW_007161388.1:0-777 GCF_000164805.1 Carlito syrichta | reverse complement strand
GGACATCCTGGCGGAGACGCGCATCAGGAAGACGGTGAAGAGCCTGCGCCGGGACCAGCGATTGGGCGGCCTCGCCCGGGATCTGGCGGCCCGGTGGAAGCAGCTGGCACTCCACGGCCGTGACCCAGGGTCGGCCCCGCGGGACGTTGGGGAGAGCCTTTCCCGGAAGCACCCCCGGGATGCCCTCCAGGAGGACGAGGTGCAGGGGACAGAGCTCCAGGGTCCTTGGAGGGGTCCAGACCCCGGAGACCGGAGGAAGAAGCGCCCCAGGACTGCGCCCGGTCATGCTCCAGGACGCTTAGACTCAGTACAGGGGGCAGCAGACCTGTCCCCCAAGCTCCAGGAGAAGCTCCCTGGCAACCTGGAGGCTCGGGCGGGGAATCTCGAGCTGTCTAGGCATGCTGGTGAGCTCGCCGGAGCCATGGGCAGCGCTGGGGTGCCGGCCGCCCTGAGCTTTGAGCAGGCCCTCTGCTACGACCAACCGCCCAGGAGGAGGAAGGTGAGGAAACCTTCCACACCTGCCCTGGAGGACAAGGGACTTGGGGCAAGGGACTCCACGAACAACAGGCGTGACGGGGACTCGGCCTAGAAACTGCCCCAGCTCAAAGGACACGAGCCACAGGAGCCACTGGAGGCTGTGTCCACTTCAGCAGTCCTCGACCCGCCCTGGATGCTGCACTACCAGAGCCTGCTCTCCGCCTTTGAGCGGAGACCTCCCTGGAAACGCTGCCCACCGAGCGGCGTACTCCCGCGGAGGAGGAGAAGGAGGACTTTCCT
>NW_007161387.1:0-675 GCF_000164805.1 Carlito syrichta | reverse complement strand
CCCCAAGCTCCAGGAGAAGCCCCCTGGCAACCTGGAGGCTCGGGCGGGGAATCTCGAGCTGTCTAGGCATGCTGGTGAGCTCGCCGGAGCCATGGGCAGCACTGGGGTGCCGGCTGCCCTGAGCTTTGAGCAGGCCCTCTGCTACGACCAACCGCCCAGGAGGAGGAAGGTGCGGAAACCTTCCACACCTGCCCTGGAGGACAAGGGACTTGGGGCAAGGGACTCCACGAACAACAGGCGGGACGGGGACTCGGCCCAGAAACGGCCTCAGCTCAAAGGACACGAGCCACAGGAGCCCCTGGAGGCTGTGTCCACTTCAGCAGTCCTCGACCCGCCCTGGATGCTGCACTACCAGAGCCTGCTCTCCGCCTTTGAGGCGGAGACCTCCCTGGAAACGCTGCCCACCGAGCGGCGTACTCCTGTGGAGGAGGAGAAGGAGGACTTTCCTGGATGCAGAGTGAACTCCAAGATGAAGGTCTACGCAGGCCGCAGGCGTGCGGGCCCGGCCCAGGAGCCGCCCCTGGGCCAGTCTGGCATCCCCGAGGGCAGGGACAGCCTGCATGCCGACCCCTGTCTGGTTCGGGAGCCGGCTCTGGCGGGCTACACGCCTGACCAGCTCCTGCGCCTGGAGCGGCACCGCCCCGCCCTGGCTGGGGCCACCGGCAGCTTATGGGA
>NW_007161386.1:0-469 GCF_000164805.1 Carlito syrichta | reverse complement strand
GAGCTAGGAAGCTGGCCAAGCATGTGACTAAACTAGCTGAATTAACTAGTAATCCAGCTGACTAGCCAGCTGACATAACTAACTCTCTACCTCTCCAGTCACCTGAATAGCCAGTTGAATTCAATAGCTGACTTAATTAGCTAGCCAGCTGGCTAGTGAACTGACAACTACGTCACTACCTGTCATAACTAGCTAGCTTTACTAGCTGGCCTGCTTTCTAGCCAGTTGAATTAGCTAGCTTGTTACATAGCTAGCCATCTGGCTATGCAGCTGAATTAAATAGGTGACATATCTAGGTAACCAGCTGTCTAGCCAGCTGAATAAATATCGAGCTACCTAGCTATGCAGTGGGCTAGTCAGCTGACTTAACTCAGTGACTTATCTTTCTAGCCAGCAGGCTACACAGTTCATATAACTAGTTAGTTACCTAGCTAACAAGCTGGCTAACAAGCTGATTTAACTAACTGAC
>NW_007161385.1:0-3246 GCF_000164805.1 Carlito syrichta | reverse complement strand
TGATACTACTTACCTTCTTAGTGCTGTTTGATACTGCTTGCCTTATTAGTGTCGTTTGATATTATTTGCTTTCTCAGTGTCGTCTTATACTACTTGCCTTCTTAGTGTCGTTTGATACTACTTGCCTTCTTAGTGCCATCTGATACTTCTTTCCTTATTAGTGCCATCTGATACTCCTTGCCTTATTAGTGACGTCTCATACTCCTTGCATTATTAGTTCCATCTGATATTCCTTACTTGATTAGTGGTGTCTGATACTCCTTCCCTTTTTAATGCCATCTGATACTCCTTGCCTTATTATTGCCGTCTGATACTCCTTACCTTATTAGTGCCGTCTGATACTCATTGCCTTATTAGTGCCGTCTGATATTCCTTGCCTTATTATTGACGTCTGATCCTACTTTTCTTATTAATGCCGTCTGATACACCTTCACTTATCAGTGCTATCTGATACTCCTTGCTTTATTAGTGACGTCTGATACTACTTGCCTTAATATTGCTGTCTCATACTACTGGCCTTTTAATGCCATCTGATTCTTCTTGCCTTATTATTGTCGTCTGATCCTACTTGCCTTATTAGTGCCATCTGATCCTAATTGCCATAGTGCCATAAGTCCTGACTTGCCTTATTAATGACTTCTGATGCTACTTGTCTTATTACTGCCCTCTGATCCTTATTAGTGACGTCTGATAATATTTGCCTTATTGGTGCAGTCTGACCCTACTTTCCTTTTTAATGCCGTCTGATACTACTTGCCTTAGTAGTGCCCTCTGATACTCCTCGCCTTATTAGTGCCATCTGATACTCCTTGCAATATTAGTGCCTTCTGATACTCTTTGCCTTATTAGTGGCACCTGATATTCCGTGCCTTTTTACTGCTGTCTTATCCTACTTGCCTTAATAGTGCCGTCTGATATTCCATGCCTTATTAGTGCCATCTGATACTCCTTTAATTATTAGTGCCGTCTGATACCCCTGGCCTTTTAAGTGCCATCTGATACTCCTTGCATTAATAGTGCCATCTGATACTCCTTGCAAATTAGTGCCATCAGATACTCCTTGACTTATAGTGCCTTCTGATTCTCCTTGCCTTATTATTGCCGTCTGATATTCCTTGCCTTATTAATGCTGACTGATTCTATTTGCCTTATTAGTGCCGTCTGATACTCCATGCCTTATTAGTGCCTTCTGATACTCCTTACCTTTTTAGTGCCGTCTGATACTCCTAGACTTATTAATGCCTTCTGATACACCTTGCCTTATTAATTCCGTCTGATACTCCTTACCTTATTGCCATGAGATACTACTTGCCTTATTAGTGTCTTGTGTTACGACTTGCCTTCATTTTGACGTCTGTTACTTCTTGCCTTCTTAGTGTCATCTGATACTACTTACCTTCTTAGTGCTGTTTGATACTGCTTGCCTTATTAGTGTCGTTTGATATTATTTGCTTTCTCAGTGTCGTCTTATACTACTTGCCTTCTTAGTGTCGTTTGATACTACTTGCCTTCTTAGTGCCATCTGATACTTCTTTCCTTATTAGTGCCATCTGATACTCCTTGCCTTATTAGTGACGTCTCATACTCCTTGCATTATTAGTTCCATCTGATATTCCTTACTTGATTAGTGGTGTCTGATACTCCTTCCCTTTTTAATGCCATCTGATGCTCCTTGCCTTATTATTGCCGTCTGATACTCCTTACCTTATTAGTGCCGTCTGATACTCATTGCCTTATTAGTGCCATCTGATTCTCCTTTCCTTATTAGTGCCGTCTGATATTCCTTAACTTATTAGGGCCGTCTGATCCGTCTTGCCTTATTAGTGCCGTCTGATACTCCATGCCTTATTAGTGCCTTCTGATACTAATTGCCTTATCAATGATGTGTGATACTCCTTGACTTATTAGTGCCATCTGATACTCCTTGCCTTATTAGTGCCTTCTGATACTCCATGCCTTACTAGTGCCGTCAGATTCTACTTGCCTTATTAGTGCCGTCTGATACTCCATGCCTTATTAGTGCCTTGTGATACTCCTTGCCTTGTTAGTGCTGTCTGATACTATTTGCCTTATTAGTGACTTATGATACTACTTCCCTTATTATTGTCGTCTGATACTACTTGCCTGCTTAGTGTCGTCTGTTACTAGTTTCCTTATTAGTGTCGTCTGATACTACTTGCCTTAATAATGTCTTATGATACTACTTAGTTTCAAAGTGTCTTATGGTACTACTTGCCTTATTAGTGTTTTGTGATACTACTTGCCTTATTAGTGTCGTCTGATACTACTTGCCTTAATAGTTTCCGCTAATACTACTTTCCTTAGTAGTGTCATCTGATATAACTTGCCTTATTAGTATCATCTGATACTACTTGCCATATTAGGATCTTATGATACTACTTAACTTATTAGTGTCTTATAATACTACTCGCCTTATTCGTGTCTTATGGTACTGCATTCCTTATTAGTTTCGTCTGCTACAACTTGCCTGATTAGTGTCGTCTGATACTACTTGCCTTATTAGTGTCGTCCGATACTACTTGCCTTATCAGTGCCTTATGATACTACCTGCCTTGTTAGAGTCTTATGATACTGCTTGCCTTATTAGTGATTTATGTTACTTCTTTCCTTTGTAGTGTCTTTTGATACTACTTGCCTGATTAGTGTCGTCTGATAATACTTGCCTTATTATTGTCATCTGGTACTAATTGCCTTATTAGTGTCGTATTATACTACTTACTTTAATAGTGTCTTATAGTACTACATTCCTTATTAGTGTCTTATGATACTACTTGCCTTATTAGTGTCATCTGATACTACTTGCCTATTTAGTGTCTTATAAGACTACTTTCCTTATTAGTGTTGTCTGATACTATTTGCCTTATTAGTGTCGTCTGATACTACTTGCCTTATTAGTGTCCTATGATACTACTTACCTTATTAGTATCTTATGATACTACTCGCCTTATTAGTGTCTTATGATACTACTTCCCTTATTAGTGTCATCTGATACTACTTACCATATTAGTGTCATCTGATACTACTTGCCTTATTAGTGTCGTCTGATACTTCTTTCCTTATTAGTGTCAAGAGATACTACTTGCCTTATTAGTGTTGTCTGATACTACTTGCCTTATTTGTTTCATCTCCTACTACTTGCCTTATTAGTGTCGTCTGTTACTACTTGTCTTATTAGTGTCGTCTCCTACTACTTGCCTTATTAGTGTCTAATGATACTACTTGCCT
>NW_007161384.1:0-701 GCF_000164805.1 Carlito syrichta | reverse complement strand
TAGCCAGCTACCCAGCCAGATAGCTAGCAAGGTAAGTCAGTTGGCTAGCTGTCTAACCAATCAGATAGCTAGCTAGTTATGTCAGCTGGTATCCAGCTAGCCAGCCAACTAGCTAGTCAGCTAGTAAAGTCAGCTAGCTAGCCAGTTAGCAAGTTAAGTCAGCTAGCAAGTCAGCTAACTATTCAGCTAACTAGTTAAGTCAGCTAGCTAGTCAGTTTGTTATTCAGCTAGCCAGTTGAGTCAGCTAGCTAGTCAGCCAGATAGTCAGCTAGATAGTTAAGTCAGCAGGCCAACTAGCTAGTCAGTTAGCTAGCTAGTTAAGTCAGCTAGCTAGACAGCTAGATAACTTGTTTGCTAGCTAGTTTTGTCAGCTAGATAGCCAGCTAGTTAGTCAGTTAGTAGTTATGTCACCTAGCAAATCAGCTAATTAGTTAGTTAACTAACCGGGTAGCCACCAACCAGGTGATCAGGTAGTTAGTGGACTCACTTGCTTTCCATCAGGTCAGCTAATTAGTCAGCTCGGTCACGTGCCAACCGGTCAGCAAACTAGTCGACTCTCCTGCCAGCCAACAGGTCAATTACTTGTCATTTCACCTGCAGGCCAACACGCCAGCTATTTAGTCAGATTGTGCACCAGCCATCTTGTTATGTCAGCTCACCAGTCAGCTAGATCACTGTCGGAATAGTTATGGCAGCTCACC
>NW_007161383.1:0-676 GCF_000164805.1 Carlito syrichta | reverse complement strand
TGAGGTTAGGAGGCCCAGGGGCCCCCGAGAGGCAGAGGCAGCTGGAGGGCAACTTTTAAGTCAAGTGCAAAGAAAGTCACCCAGGAAAGACCCAGCTCATGTTTCCAATGGCCAACTGAGGCCAGGGATTTGAGTGGACTGCAAGAGGGACACAGAACGCACTCTGGGATCAGGCCACCCTTGTTTGGTGACTGCATCTGTGATACCCTCCAACTCTGTGGGGGTAGGGGTGCATAAAGGGTTGGCTAGAAGTTGGCACAAATGCCAGGAACCTGGTGGATGGCGTGTCCTGCTGAGCCAGCAATTCCACTTCTGCATGAATTCTGTAAGTCAGGATAAGGCCATGTGCGCATGGAAAGGTGTACAAGGGTGTCCCCTGTACAACTTACAATGCTGTACTAAGCAAATGAGGATGTACAGCCACGTCAATCACTTAAGGACTGCTTGGTCAAGCTGCAGTCTCTTCTTCCCATGGACTCCACAGTCGTGAGAATGAATGAACCTAGGGTGCATACGGATCTGCCCCCAAAATATATGACTCAGCAAAGAGAAGGCAATCTGCAGGAGTCATGCTATTACTTCCAGAGAAAGATCAGGAAGACTCAGAATAGCCCTACAGACTGCATATGGCTATCATCATCCGCTGGAACAGTGCAGAAGCTGTCACCCAGAAAAA
>NW_007161382.1:2008-17715 GCF_000164805.1 Carlito syrichta | reverse complement strand
CAACTTTTTAACTAGCTAGCCAGCTGGCTAGACAACTGACTTCACCAGCTGACTTAACTAGCTAGACAGCTGTTTAGTCAGCTGATTATACTACATGACTTTACTAGCTTGCCAGCTGGCTAGGCAGCTGACTTAATTTCCAAGTTACCTAGGTAGCCAGCAGCCCAGTCAGCTAACTTAACTAGCTGACTAAACGAAGTAGTCAACTTGCTAGCAAGCAGACTTAACTAGCTACCTATCTAGCTGGACAGAGTGATAGCCAGCTGACTCAACTAGCTGACATAAGAAGATAGCCTGATGGCTAGCCAGCACACTTAACTAGCTTCCTACTTACTTAGCCCTCTGGCTTGCCAACTGATTTATCTACCTAACTACCTAGCTAACATGCTGACCAACGAGCTGACTTAACTATGTGATTGAACAAGCTAGCCAGCTGGCTAGCCAGCTGATTTAACTAGCTAGGTCCCCTGCTAGGTAGCTGGCTGGCCATTGATTTAACTCACTGACTTAACATGCTAGATACCTGTATAAGCAGCTGGCTTAACTAGCTGCTTAACTAACTAGCTTCCTAGCTCGCCAGCTGACTGGCCAGCTGAAATAACTAGCTGACTTAATTAGCTCACCAGCTTTCTGGCCAGATGAAATAACTAGCTGACTTAATTAGCTAACCCGCTGGCTGGTTTACTTACTTAACTATCTGACTTTACTAGCAAGTTAGCTGGCTGGTCAGCTGAATTAACTAACTGACTTAACCAGCTAGCCAGCTGGTTAGCTATTTATGTCAGCAAGTTAATTCTGCTGACTTCCCAGTTGGCTAACTAGCTAGCTACCTAGCTAACAAGCTGACTTAAATAGTTAGCTACCCTGAGAACTAGCTGACTTAACCAGCTAGATAACTAGTTAGCTTAATCTTTATCTAACTTACTAGCTAGGTGACTTAATCATCTGACATATCGTTAGCTAATGAGCTGGCTAGCTTACTCAACCAGCTGACTTAACTCGTTCATTATCTAACTATCTAGTTGACCATCCAGCTGACTTAACTCATTAGCTAACTAGCTACCTAGCCTAGTCAATTAGGTGACTCAGCCCATTACCTAACTAGCGAACTAGCTGACTCAATCTGCTGAATTAACCCGTTAGTTAACTAGCTAACAACCTGACTCAACCTGCTGACTTAACACTTTAGCTAAGTAGCTAGCTAACTGTCTTAACCAGTGGAATAAATTTGAAGCTGACTTAACTAGCTGACTTGGCTACCTGCCTTAACTATTTAGCTGAGTTCACTGCTGACTTAACTAGTTAGCTAGTTGACTTATCTACCTGAATTAAATATTTAGCTAACTATTTAACTAGCTGAATAACCAGCTGACTTAACAAATTAGCTAACTAGTTAGGTAGAAGATTAAGTATCTGAATTAAATAGCTGACAAGTGAGCTCTCTGAGTTAGCTAGTTGACATAGCTAGCTAGGTAGCCAGCTGACTTCGCTAGCTGACTTAACTAGTTTACTAATCAGATAGGTAGGTGACTTAACGAGTTGGGTAATGAGTTATATAACTGTTTTAACTACTTGGTAAACGAGTTAAATAGCTGACTTAACTAGATTGTTAACGAGTGAGCTAGGTGCCTTAACTTGTAGGCTGATGAGTTGGCTGACTAGTTAGCTGGTTTAACACGTTGGTTGACTACTCAGCCGACTTGTTACCTGGGTTAACAAACTGGCCGACTAGTCGACCCACTATTTAGCTGGGATAACTGGATGAATGATGTGTTGCCCCTCTATTTAGCTCGGTTCAGTAGTTGACTGGCTAGTTTGCTGACCTAACTAGTCGGCCGACATTTGGCAGACTACTTAAATGAACTATTTAGTCTGCCAACTAATTTGCTGACCTAACTTTTCAGCTGACTAGTTGGCCCACTAGTCGGCTGATTGGCTAGCTTACTTAATTAGTGGGCCGCATAGCAGGCCGACCATTTAGCTGACTTAATTAGTCAGCCAGAGAGTGAGGAGACAGGTGAGCTGACATAACTAGTCGGCTGGTGAGTGAGCTGACTGGTCTGCTGTATTAACTAGTCAGCTGGCTAATGAGCCTACGCATGCTCTCCCATAACTAGTCAGCTGGTGAGTGAACTGACTGGTGAGCTGACTTAACTAGTTGGCTGGTGAGTAAACGACAAGTTAGCTGACCTTTTGGCCTTTGAGTGAGTGGACAATTTAGTTGACCTGATGACTGGCGAGAGAACTGACTAGTTTCTTGACCAGTTTGCATGCAAGTGAGTCTACTAGTTAGCTAAACTGATGGAAAGCTAGGAAGGTCACTAGATAGCTGACCAGCTAGCTGCGTTGCAGGCCGACTAGTTAGTTAAGTAACTAAATGATTTGCTACCTGACTTAACTAGCTGGCTGACTATCTAGCTGACTATTTAGCTGACATAACTAGCTAGCAAACAAGTTATATAGCTGTCTAGTTAGCTGACTTAAATACCTAGGTAACTGGCTAGTTAGCTGGGTAGCAGATTTAAATATCAAGCTGACTAGCTAGCAAACTTAACTAGCCTGCTGACTAGGAAGCTGAGTATTTAGCTGACTTACATGCTAGCTGAATATTTACCTCACTTGCTAGCTAACTTAACTACTAGCTGGCTAGCTACCTGTTTTAACTAGCTGACTAGATATATGGCTGGCTAGCTGGCTAGCCAGCTGACTTAACTAGTTAGCTACCTTGTTGGCTATATGGCTAGACAACTTGCTTAACTAGATAGCTACCTGGCTGGCTAGCTACCTAGGCAGCCAGCTAGCTAGATAGCAGGCTGGCCAACTGGCTAGCCAGCCAGCTTAAATAGCCAGCTGGCTGACTGGACAGTGGGATAGACAGCCGGCTTAACTAGCCAGCCACCCAGCTGGTCAACCGGCTAGCCAGCCAGCTTAACTGTCGGTACACTTACCTGAGCAGCCTTCTAACCAGCCAGCTTAACTTGCCAACCACCTAGCTAGCCAGTCGGCTAACCAGCTGACTTAAATAACTGGCTTAACTAGATCACCAGTTTTCAAGCAAGTTGAACTAACTAGCTTGCTACATAGCTATCCAGTTAGCTATCCAGCTGAATTTCTAGGTGACTTGTCTAGCTAGTCAGCTGTCTAGCAAGCTGACTTAAATAGCAAGCTACCTAGATAGCCAGCAGGCTAGTCATCTGACTTAACTTGGTCACTTAAGTATATAACCAGCTGGCCAGGCAGCTGACATAACTAGTTAGCTACCTAGCTAGCATGCTGGCTCACCAGCTGACTTAATTAGCTGAATTAACTAGCTAGTCAACTGGCTAGCCAGCTGATTTAATTGCCTAGGTTTCTAGCTAACCAGTAAACTAGCCAGCTGACTTAACTAACTGACATAATGAAGTATCCAGCTGGATAGCCAGCACACTTACCAGCTAGTTACCTAGTTAGACACCAGGATAGCCAGCTGACTAAACTAGCTGCCATAACTAGACGCCTGATCACTAGCCAGCTGACTTAACAAGCTACCTACCTACATAGAGCACTGGCTTGCCAGAAGACTTAAGTACTTAACTACCTAGCTAACCTGCATGTCAGGCAGCTGACAACCAGTTGACTTAACTAGCTAACCAGCTGGCAGCTCTTCTGAACTAACTAGCTTTTTAACTAGCTCTCCAACTGCCTAGACCCATGACTTAGCTGACTTAACTAGCTACTCAACAGGAGAGCCAGCTGACGAAACTAGCTGAAATACCTACTGGTCAACTGGCTAGCCATCTGACTTCATTGCCTAGGTATCTAGCTAGCTAGCAGCCGTGCCAGCTGACTTAACTAGCTGACTTAACTAAATAGCCAGCTGGCTAACCAAAACACTTAACTAGCTCTCTACATACCTAGACAGCTGAATAATCAGCTGACTTAACTAGTTGACATAACTAGATAGCCTAATGACTAGCCAGCTGACTTAACCAGAAACCTACCTACATAGTCTGCTGCCTTGCCAGCTGACTTAATAACCTAACTACCTAGCTAATCTGCTGGCCAGCGTGCTGACTTACCTAGGTGACTTAACTAGCTAGCCATCTGACTGGCCAGCTGACTTAACTAACTGACATAACTAGCTAGCGAGTTGACTTAGCTAACTGACTTAACTAGCTAGCTACCTAGTTAGCCAGTTGACTTAACTATCTGACTTAATTAGCTAGCTACCTAGCTAGCCAACTGGTTGGTCAGCTGACTTGACTAGCTGACTCAACCAGCTAGCCAGATGGCTAGCCAGCTGACTTAACTAGCTGAATCAACTAGATAGCTGACTGGTCAGTTGAATAAATTAGCTGACTTAACCATCTAGCCAGCAGTGTAGCCAGCTGACTTAACTAGCTAGCTACATAGCAATCCAGATGGGAAGCAAGCTGAATTAAGTAGCTGAATTAAATAGCTAGCCAGCAGGATAGGCAGGTGACTTAACTATCTTGCTACCTAGCTAGACAGCTGGATAGCCAGCTGACTTAATTAGTTGACTTAACCAGCTAGCCACCTGGTTAGTCAGCTGAATCCACTTGTTGACTTAACAAGTTAGCCAGCTGTCTAGTCATCTGACTTCACTAGTTATCTACCTAGCTAGCTCACAGCTAGCCAGTTGACTTAACGAGCTGACTTAATTAGTTAACCAGCTGGCTAGCCAAATGACTTAACTGGCTTGCTAGCTAGCTAGCCAGCTGACTAGCCAACTGACTAAACTAGCTAACTTAAATAGCTGGCCTGCTTTCTAGTCAGCTGAATTAACTAGCTTGCTATATCGCTAGCCAGCTGGCTAGCCATCTGACTTAACAAGGTGACTTAACTAGCTAGCCAAATGTCTAGCCAGTTGATTTAAGTAGCAAGCTACCTTGCTTGCCAGCTGGCTACGGAGCTGAATTAACAAGGTGTCTCAACTAGCTAGCCAGTGGGCTAGACATCTGGCTTAACCATCTAGCGACCTAGCTAGCCAGGTGTCTAGGCAGCTGACTTAACTAGGTGACTTTACTAGCTAGCCAGCTGTCGAACAGGGTGACCTAACTCCCTAGCTATCTAGCTACTCAGCTTGATATCCAGCTGTCTTAACTAGCTAGCTACCTATGTAACCCGCTGGCTTGACAGCTTACATAACTACCCAGCTACCTAGCTAACCAGCTGGCTACGGAGCAGACTTAACTTGGTTACTTAACTAGCTAGCTAATTAACTAGCCAGCTGACTTAACTAGCCAGCTTCCCAGCTAAGCAACTGGCTAGCCAGCTGACTTAAATCACTGACTTAACTAGATAGCAAGCTGACTTAACTAGCTTACTTAATCAGCTAGCTACCTAGCTAGACAGCTGGGTAACTAGCTGTCTTAAACATCTAGCTACCTAGCTAGATATCTAGCTAGCCATCTGCCATAATTAGCTGACTTAACTAGCTACCCAGCTGATATAACTAGCTGACTTATATAGCTAGTTTCCTAGCCAGCCAGTTGACTGAACTAGCTGAAATAACTAGCTGGCAAAATGGCTACCTATCTAACTTACCTAGTTTTTTAACTAGCTAACCAGCTGACTTGTAAAGTTGACTTAACTACCTAGCCTGTTGGTTGCCAGCTGACATAATGAGTTGACTTAACTACCTACCCTGCTGGTTGCCAGCTGACTTAACTAGCTGACTTAACCAGCTACTCAGCTGGCTACCCAGCTGACTTATGTAGCTGGCTACCTATCTAGCCAGCTGGTTAGCCAGGTGACTTACCTTGCTGACTTAAGATAGCAAACTGGCTAGCCAGCTAACTAATCTAGCTAGCTACCTACCTAGCCAGCATGCTAACCAGCTGATTTAACTAGGTGAATTGAGGAGCAAGCCTGCTGGCTAGCAAGCTGAATTTTCTTGCTCGCTACTTAACTACCCAGCTGGCTAGACAGATGAGTAAACTAGATGATTTTACCAGCTAGCCAGTTGGCTACCCAGTTGATTTAAGTCACAGACATCACTAGCTAGCCAGGTAGCTATCTATCTTATTTAACTATCAATTACCTACATTGCCAGTTGGTTTGCCAGTTCTATTAACTAGCTGAATTAACCAGCTAACCAGCTAGCTAGTCAACTGACTTAACTAACTCACTCCCTAGCTAGCCAGCAGCCGTAAATTGTTAGCTAACTAGCTAGCTACCTAGCTAACAAGCTGACTTATATAGTAAGCAGGCTACCAAGCTAGCTGATTTAAACAGCTGGTTGACTAGTTAGCTTACTTGTTTTCTAACGTGCTAGCTAGGTGACTTAATCATCTGACTTAACTCGTTAACTAACAAGCTAGCTAATTGACACAGCCAGCTGACTTAACTCATTTTCTTACTAGCTAGCTAGCTGACTCATCTAGTTTACTTATGTCATTAGCTAACTAGCTAGCTAGCCTACTCATCTGGCTGAATCATCCCGTTTACTGACTAGCTAGCTATCTGACTCAACCAGTTGATTTAACCCATTAGTTTACTAGCTGACTACTTGACTCAACCTGACTAGCTGACTACTTGACTCAACCTGCTAATGTAACCCATTAGCTCACTAGCTAGCTAGCTGTATTAACCAGCTGACTAATTTAGAAAGCTGACTTAACGGGATGACTTAGCTAGCTGACTTAAATATTTAGCTTGCTGACAACTGGCTGACTTAACACGTTAGCTAACTGACTTAACTACCTGAATTAAATAGTTAGCTAACTATTTAACTAGCTGAATTACTAGCTGATTTAATAATTAGCTAACTAGTTAGGTAGCAGACTTGAGTAGCTGGCTTAAATAGTTAGCTAACTATTCAGCTGACTTAACTAGCTAGCTATTTAGCTATCTCACTTAGCTAGCTGACTTAACGAGTTAGATAGCTATCTTAACTTGTTGGGAAACGAGTTAAGTAGCTGGCTTGACTACTTCGTTGACGAGTTAGCTAGGTGACAACATTTTAGCTGATGAGTTGGCTGCCTACTTAGCTTGTTTAACACATTGGCTGACTACTTGGCTGACTTGTTAGCTGGCTTAACAAGTGGGAACACTAGTCGGCTGACTAGTTAGCTGGGTCAAAGAATTGACTGACGAGTTGGTCCACTAGTTAGTTTGGTTAACAAGTTGTCTGCTTGTTTGCTGACTTAGTCAGCTGAGTAGTTTACCGAATTGTTAGTTTGCCTAACTAGTCGTCTGCCTAGTTAGCTGAGCTAACTTGTCAGCTTCAAGTTGGTGGACTAATTGACCGATTGGTTAGCTGGCTTAACTAGTCGGCCAGCGAGTGAGCCAACAGGTGAGCTGACTTAACAAGTCAGCTGGCTAGTGATCCGACTGGTCATCTGACTTAACTAGTTGACTGGTGATTGAGCTGACCTGTCACATGACTTAACTAGTCAGCCTGTAAGTGAGCTGACTAGTTAGCTGATGTAACTAGTTGGCCGGTGAGTGAGCTGACTGGTCAGTCAAATTTAATAGGCTGGCAAGTGAGCCGACTGGTCACAAGATTTAACAAGCTGGCGGGCGAGTGAGCTGACCAGTGAGCCAACTTAAATACTTGGCTGACGAGTGAGCCAAAGGCAGAGCAGCCTTAAGTAGTCATCTGTAGAGCAAGCCAAATGCTGAGCTGATATAACTAGTCATCTGGCAAGCAAGGCGACTATTCAACTGTCCTGTTGGCTTGTGAGCCAACCAACAAGTTAGTTGACCTGTTGGCTGGCGAGTGAGCCAACTAATTTGCAGACTGGGTGATGGCAAAGGAGTCGACTAGTTAGCAGACATGATGGAAAACAAGTGAGCCTAATAATTAGCTGACCAGGTAACTGAGTTGCTAGCAGACTAAATAACTAGACAACTAGCTGATCTGCTAGCTGACTTAACTAACTAGTTGACTAGATAGCTGGCTACTTGCTGACATAACTATCTAGCAAATAATCTATCTAAGTGTCTAGCCAGCTGACTTAACTAGAAGATAACTGGCTAGTTTGCTGGCTAGCTGACTTAACTACCTAGCAGACTATCTAGCAGACTAGCTAGATGAATTAAGTAGCTAGCTGGCTAGCTAGCTGACTTAACTAGCTGAGGAGGTAGTTGACTGGTTAGCTGGCAAACCATCTGACTTAATTAGCTAATTACATGGTGGGCTAGATGACTAGCCAGCTGGCTTAACTAGCTAGCTTCCTGGCAGGCTAGCTGGCTAGGCAGGCAGCTAGCTAGATAGTGGGCTGACCAGCTGGCTAGTCAGCCAGCTTAAATAGTGAGCCGACTGGCTGGACAGTCGGATAGCCAGCCGACTTAACTAGCCAGCCACCCTGCTGGTCAGCCAGTTAGCCAGCCGATTTAAGTAGCTGACCACCTACCTGACCAGCCTGCTAACCAGCCGGCTTAACTTGCCAGCAACCTAGCTATCCATCCAGCTAATTAACTGACTTAACTAGCTGACTTAACTAGATAGCCATCAAGGTAGCCAACTGGCTTAACTAGCTAGCCACCTAGCTAGCCGTCCATCTAGCCAGCTCACCTACCTACTGACTTAATTAGGTGGCCATCCAGCTAGCCAACTGACTTAATTAAATAGCTACCTACCTAGCCAGGAGACTATCCAGCTGAATATTCTAGCTGACATAACCATCCATCCAGGTGGCTAGCAAGCCGACTTAGCTAACTAGTTACCTAGCTAACCAGATGGATAGCCACTTGAATTAACTACCATAATTAACCAGCTAGCCAGCTGACTAGCCTGCTGACCCAACTAGGTGACTGAACACGTTAGCCAGCTGGCTAGCCAGTTGATTTAACTAGCTGACATCACTATCTAATCAGGTGTCAAGCCAGCTTATTTAACTCCTTAACTACATATGTATTCCACATGCTTGCCAACTGACTTAACTATCTAGTTACCTAGGTATCCAACTAGCTAGCCAGCAGACTTAACAAGTGAGCTACACAGCTAGGCAGCTGGCTTGCCAGCTGAATTAACTAGCTGACTTAACTAGCTAGCCAGCTGACTTAGCTAGCTAGCCAGCTGACTTAGCTAGCTGTAATAATTACCTAGCAAGCTGTGTAGTCAAATGACTTAACTAGCTTTTTAATTAGCTAGTGAGCTGCCTAGCCAACTGACTTAACGAGGTGACTTAACAAGCTAGCCAACTGGTTAGGCAGCTGACTTAAATAGTTGATTAACGAGTAAGGTAACTGGCCAGGCATGTGAATAAACTAGCTGAAATAACTAGTAATCCAGCTGGCTAGGCAACTGACATAACTAGCTCTCTACCTCTCCAGTCACCTGGATAGCAAGCTGAGTTAAATAGCTGATTAAATTAGCTAGCCAGATGGCTAGCGAACTGACTTAACTATGTCACTACCTGTCATAACTTGCTGGCTTTACTAGTTGGCCTGCTTTCTAGCCAGTTGAATTAACTAGCTTGCCACACAGCTAGCTATCTGGCTATCCAGCTGCATTAACTAGGTGACATATCTAGCTAACCAGCTGTCTAGCCAGTTGAATACATATCAAACCACCTAGCTATCCAGCGGGCTAGTCAGCTGACTTAACTAGGTGACTTATCTATCTATCCAGCTGGTTACACAGCTGATATAACTAGCTAGCTACCTAGCTAGCAAGCTGGCTGACAAACTGATTTAACTAACTGACTTACCTAGCTAGCCAGGAGTCTAGACAGCTGACTTAAATTCATATTTACCTAGCTAGTCAGCAGGCTAGCCAGCTGACTTAACTAGCAGACTTAATGAAGTAGCCAGCTGGCTAGCCAGCAGACTTAACTATCTAAGTACCTAGCTAGACAGCTGATTAGCAAGCTGACTTAACTAGCTGACATAACTAAACGACAGATGGATAGTCAGCTGACTTAGCTAGCTACCTACTTACATAGCTCGCTGGCTGGCCAGCTGACTTAACAACCTAACTACCAAGCTAACCTGCTGGCCATCGAGCTGACTTAATAAGGTGACTTAAATAGCTAACCAGCTGACTTAACCAGCTAGCTAGCTAGTTAGCTTATTCCTTATTTAATGTGCTAGCTACCTTTTTAATTATCTGATTTAACTCATTAACTAGCAAGCAAGATATCAGACTCAAGTAGCTTACTTAACTCATTAACTAACTAGCTATCTGACTCATCCAGCTGACTTAACTCGTTATCTTACTAGTTAGATAGCTTACTCAACCAGCTGACTCAACCCGTTTGCTAACTAGCTATCTAGCTATCTGACTCATCCAGCTGACTTAACTCGTTATCTTACTAGCTAGATAGCTTACTCAACCAGCTGACTCAACCTGTTTGCTAACTAGCTATCTAGCTGACTCATCCAGTTGACTTAATCCTTCAGTTAACTAGCTAACTACCTGACACAACCTGCTAACTTAACCAATTAGCTAACTAGCAAACTAGCTGTCTTAACCAGCTGACTAATTAAGAAAGATGACTTAAATAGCTTACTTAGCTAGCTGAATTAACTGGCTGACTTAACTAGCTAGCTAACTGACTTAACTACCTGAATTATAAAGTTAGTTAACTATATAACTAGCTGACTTAAATAATTAGCTAACTAGTTCGGTAGCAGACTTAAGTAGCTGACATAAATAGTTAGCTAATTAGTGAGCTAGCTGACTTAGCTAGCTGTCTTAGCTAGTTAGCTGTTTAGTCAACTGACTTAGCTGACTTAACCAGTTGGCTGAGATAGCTAGCTGATTTAACGAGTTGGTTAATGGGTTAAATAACTGTTTTAACTAGTTGATAAATGAGTAAATTAGCTGACTTAACTAGTTGGTTAACGAGTTAGCTAGGTGACAACTTGTTGACTGACAAGTTGGCTGACTATTTAACTGGTATAACACGTTGGCTGACTACATGACTGACTTGTTAGCTGGCTTAACAAGTTGGCCGATTAGATGCCTGACTAGTTAGCTGGGTCAATATATTGACTGATGAATTGGCCAACTCGTTAACTCAGTTAACGAGTTGGCATTCTGGTTTGCTGAACTAACTATTCGACCAAATTGTTGGCCAACTATTAAGCTGTCCTAACTAGTATGCTTACTAGTTAGCTGAGCTAACTTATCAGCTGACAAGTTGGCCGACTAGTAGTCTGATGGGTTAGCTAACTCAACTAGTTGACCGGCTAGTAGACTGAGCATTTAGCTGACTTAACTAGTCGGCCTGCTTGTGAGCTGACAAGTGAACTGACTAAACAAGTCGGCCAGTGAGTGAGCTGAATTGACAACTGACTTAACTAATCAGCTGACAAGTGAGCCGACTTGTCAGCTGATTTAACAAGTCGGCCAGTGAGTGAGCCAACCTGTTAGTTGACTTAACTTATTGGCAGGCGAGTGAGCTGACTGGTCACCTGAATTTAGTCGGCTTGTGAGTCAGTCAACAGGTCAGAAGTTTTAACTAGTTGACCGACAATTGAGCCAACCAGTGAGGCAAGTTAACTAGTCGGCCTGCCAGTGACCTGAAGGGTGAGATGCCTAAACTAGTAGACCAGTGAGCAAGTCACTGGTGAGCTAACTTAACTAGTCGGCTGGGGAGAAAGAAAACTAGTTAGCTGACCTGTTGTCCTGCGAGTAAGCTGACAAGTTAGTTGAACTGTTGGCTGGTGAGCAAGCTGACTAGTTTGCTGAACAGTTGGCAGGCAAGTGAGCCAACTAGTTAGCTGACCTATTGGAAAGTGAGCAATACCACTTATTAGCTGACCAGCAAGCTTTGTTGCCAACAGACTAGTTAGCTAAGTAACTAGCTGATTTGCTAGCTGACTTAACTAGCTAGCTGACTATCTAGCTGACGTAACTAGCTAGCAAACAAGCTATCTAGCTGTCTAACTAGCTGACTTAATTAGCTTGTTAACTGGGTAGTTAGCTGGCTGACTGACAACTACCAAGCTGAATAGCTAGCTGAATTCCTAGTTGAATTTTCTAACTAACTAATTAGCAACATGACTAGCTAGGTGAATTAACTAGGAAGCTAAATAGTTAGCTGACTTGCTAGCTGACTTAACTAGCTAACTGGCTAGATAGCTGACTTAATTACCTTACTAGCTAGTTGGCTGGCTAGCTGGCTATCCAGCTGACTTAACTAACTAGTTCACTGGTTGGTTAGACGGCTAGCCAGCTCTCTTAGCTAGCTAGGTTCCTGACTGACTAACTGGCTAAGCAGCCGACTAGCTAGCTAGCAGGCTGACCAACTGTATACCTAACCAGCTTAAATAGCCAGCCGGATGGCAGGACAGTCGGATTAACTAGCCAACCTCCCTGCTGGTCAGCTGGTTGGCTAGCCAGCTTAACTAAATGGCCACCTACATGACCAGCCTGCTAACCGACCGGCTTATTTTTCCAGCCACCTAGCTAGCAAGCTGGCTATCTAGCTGACTTCTCTAGAAAGCTATCCGGCTAGCCAGCAGGCTTAACTAGCTAGCTACCTAGCTAGCCACTTGGCTAGTGACTTGAATTAACTAGCAGAATTAGCGAACCAACTATTTATCTGAGCTAACTATGGGGACAACTCCTCAGCCAACTAGTTATCCATTCTAAATAGTCAGCCGAGTAGTCGACCAACTTGTTAAGCCAGCTAACAGGTCAGCCGAAAGTCAGCCAATATGTCAACCCAGCTAACTAGTCAGCCGACTCATCAGCCAACAAGTTAAGTCACCTAGCTAACTTGTTACCAACTAGTTAAGTGAGCTATTTTACTCGTTTACCGACCAGTTGAAACATTTATCTAACTCATTAACCAACTCGTTAATTCATTTAGCTATCTCGTAAGCTAACTAGTTATGTCAGCTAGCTAAGTGAGTTAGCTTACAAGCTAGCTAGGTAATTCAGCTAGCTAAGACATCTAGCTCATTAGTTAGCTAATTATTTAAGTCAGATACTTAAGTCTGCTACCTAACTAGTTGGCTAATTAGTTAAGTCAGCTCATTATTCAGCTAGTTAAATAGTTAGCTAACTATTTAATTCAGGTAGTTAAGTCAGCTAGCTAACTAGGTAAGCCACCCAGTTAATCAGCTAGCCAAGTAGTTAAGTCAGCTAGCTAAGTCAGCTAGTTAAGTCAACTTTCTAATTTAGACAGTTGGTTAAGACACCTAGCTAGATAGTTAGCTAAAGGTTTAAGTCAGTAGGTTGAGTCAGGTTGCTAGCTAGTTAGCTAACAGGTTAAGTCAGCTGATTGTGCCAAGTGGCAAGCAAGTTAGCAAACGGGTTGAGTCAGCTGGTTGAGTAGGCTACCTAGCTAGTTAGTTAATGAGTTATGTCTGCTGGATGGTCAGTTAGCAAGCTAGATAGCTAACGAGTTAGCTCAGTTGGATGAGTCAGCTACCCAGTTGGATGAGTTAGCTAACAAGATAAGACAGATGATTAAGTCACCTAGCTAGTACGTTAGATAATTATTAAGCTATCTAGTTATCCAGCAGGTTAAGTCAATTATCTAGCAAGGAAGCACACTATTTAACTCCGCTTGTTAGCTAGATAATTAGCTAGTTAGCTAACTACTTAAGTCAGCTGGCTAACTAGATAGCTAGCTAGTTAGCTAACTATTTAAGACAGCTGGCTAGCTAGGAAGTTGCTAGTTAAGTCAGCTACTTAAGTCAGCTTGCTAGCCAGCTGGCTAGCTAGGTAGTGAGCTAGTTAAGTCTGTTGGCTAGCCAGATCTCTAACTGGTTACTTTATCTTGTTAAAATAGCTGGCTAGCCAACTGGCTAGGTAGGTAGCTAGCTAGTGAAGTCAACTAGATAGCTACCTGGCTAGCTAGTGATGTCCGTGGTTTAAATCAGCTGTCTAGACAACTGGCCAACTGGTTAAGTCAGCTAGTTTAGTCAGCTGTCTAACCAACTGGCTAGGTAGGTAGCTAGCTAGACAAGTCATTTTGCTAGCTGGCAGGATAGTTGTTCATGTCAGATAGTTAAGTAAGTTGGCTAGCCTACTGGCTATGTAGGTAGTGAGCAAGTTAAGTGAGGTGGCTAGCCATCTGCCTTGCTGTGTTGCTAGCTTATTAATTTAGATGGCTAGCCAGCTGACTACCTAGTTAAGTCACCTAGTTATGTCAGCTAGGTAGTCAGCTGGTTAGATAGTTAGCTAGGTAGTTAAGTCACCTGGCAAGGCAGCGGGATACATAAGTAGCTAGCTATTTTATTCAGCTTCCTGCCCCCTGGCTAGCTAGTGAAGTCAGCTAGTTAAGTCAGCTGGGTAGCCAGCTGGCTATCTAGTTATGTCAGATAGTTGAGTCAGCTGGCTAGCCAGTAGGCTAACTGGTTAAGTCAACTAGTTAATTCAATTGGCAAGTCAACTGGCTAACTAGGTAGCTTGCTAGTTGCATCAGCTGCCTCGCCAACTGGATAGCTTGTTATGTCAATCAATTAAATCAGCTGGTTAGCCACCTGGCTTGAAAGGTAGCTAGGTAATTAAGTCAGCTGACTAGCCAGCTAGCTAGCTAGTTAATTCAGCGAGTTAAGTGAACTGGCTAGCCAGCTGGCTAACTAGGTGGCTAGCTAGTTAAGCCAGCTGGCTAGCAGGATGGCTATATACTTAAGTCAGCAAGTTAAGTCAGCTTGTTAGTCAGCCGGCTAACTAGGTGCCTGCCAAGTTAAGGTGACTGGTTAGCAGCCTGGTATGATAGGTGGCCCTCTAGATAAGCCAGCTGGCTAACTGACTGACTAGCAGAGTGGCTGGCCAGTTAAGCCAGCTTGCTATCCAACCATCCAGCCAGCGGGATGGCTATTTGAGTTGGCTGGCTAGCCAGATGGTCTGCCCACTAGCTAGCTCTCTGGCCAACTGGCCAGATAGCCAGCCAGGTATCTAGCTCATTAAGTCAGATTTATAGCCATGTTGATAACCAGTTAACTAGCTAGTTAAGTCAACTGGCTGGACAGTTATCGAGCCCAGTTGCCAGTCAGCTAGTTAAGTCAACTAGCTAGCCAGCTGACTGGTTAAGTCAGCTAGTAAATCAGCTAAACATTCAGCTAGCTTTTGAATTCAACTAGCTAGTCGACTTGCTAGTCTACTAGCTAGTTAAGTCAACTAGCTAGTCAGCTAGCTAGTCAGATAGATATTTAAGTCATATAGCCAGATATCTAGCCAGATAGCTAGCTAGTTAAGTCAGCAAGCTAGAGAGTTAAATAGCTTGTTTCCTAGCTAGTTATGTCAACTAGATAGCCAGCTAGCGAGTCAGCTAACTAGTTAATTCAGCTAGAAAATCAGCTAGTTACTTAGCTAACTAGTCGGCTAGCACTCAGCTATCTGGCCAAATAACTAGTGGACTCGCTAACTTCCCATCAGGTCAACTAATTAGTGGGCTCCCTCGCCTGCACACTGCTCAGCAAACTAGTTGGCTAACTCACCAGCCAATAGGTAAAATAATTTGTCAGTTTGCTCACAGACCAATAGGTCAGCTAACTAGTCAGTTTGCTCACCAGCTGACTAGTTAAGTTGTTCACCGGTCGGCTTGCAAGTTGGCCAACTAGCTAAGGCAACTCACATGTCGGCTCACTCGCTGGTCAACTAGTTAAGTCAGTTCACCAGTAGGTTCATTCACTGGCTGACTAGTTAACACTACTGACTATTCGGCTCACTCACTAGCCAACGAAAGTCAGCTGACCATTCAGCTCACTTACCGGCTGACTAGTTAAATCAGCTGACCAGTCGGCTCAATCGCCAGTGGAATAGTTGACTCAGCTGGCAAGTAGGCTCACTCTCC
>NW_007161382.1:0-954 GCF_000164805.1 Carlito syrichta | reverse complement strand
AGCTGGCTAACCAGATGGCTAGCTATTTAAATCAGCTGTTTACGTCAGTTGGCTAGCCAGCTCACTAGCTAGGTAAAAAGCTAGTTAAGTCAGAAAGCTAGAAAGCTGTGTAGCTAGTTATTTCAGCTAGTAAAGTGAACTGGCTAACTAGGTAAAAGCCAGTTAAGTCACCTAGTTATGTCAGCTAGCCAGCTATTTAATCAGGTAGTTAAGTGGGCTAGCTAGCTAGATAGCAAGCTATGTAGCTATCTAGTTATTTCAGCTAGTAATGCCAGCTGGCTAGCTGGGTAGCTAGCTAGTTAAGTCAGCTAGTTAAGTCAGCTGGCCAGCTGGTTACATCAGCTAGCTAAGTCAGTTGGCTGACTTTACAAGCTGAAATAACTAGCTAGATACCTAGCTAGCTATCTAGCTAGCTAGCTGACTTATGTAGCTGTCTTAACTAGTCAGCTAGGTGACATAACTAGCTGACTTAACTAGCTAGCTACCTAGTTAGCCAGCTGAATTAATTAGCTGAAATAACTAACTAGACAGCTGTATAGCCAAATGAATCAAATAGCTTTTTAACAAGCTAGCGAACTGGCTAGCCAACTGACTTAATGAGGTGACATAACTAGCTAGCCAACTGGTTAGCCAGCTGACTTAACTAGTTGATTAACCAGCAAGGTCACCTACCAAACCAGCCTGCTAACCAGCCGGCTTATCTTGCCAGCAACCTACTTGTTAGCAACCTAGCTAGGCAGCCAGCTAGGTAGCTGACTTAACTAGCTGACTTAACTAGATAGACATTCGGCTAGCCAGCTGACTTAACTTGCCAGACACCTAGCTAGCCAGCCAGTTAGCCAGTTCACTTAACTCAGTGACTTAACTAGCTTACCAGCTGGCTAGCCAGCACAGTTAATTAGCTAGCTACCCTCCTAGCCAGGTGGCTAGCCAGCTGGCTTAACTAGCCTACTT
>NW_007161381.1:0-1022 GCF_000164805.1 Carlito syrichta | reverse complement strand
AAGATGTCCTCATTTTTAGTTTAGAAGGTGGCTCACACCTGCAACCCCAGAACTTTGGGAGACTAAAGAGGGAGGATCACCTTGAGGTCAGGAGTTCTAGACCAGCCTGGGCAACACAGCAAAACCTCATCAAAAAATTAGCTGGGCATGATGGTGCATACCTGTAGTCCCAGCTACTTGGGAGGCTGAGGTGGAATGATCACCTGAGCCCAGAAGGTTGAGGCTGAGATGTAAACCACCCTGTTTACAGAAAGGGAGTTTCTCTGGGACCCAGAAAGGCAGTTTCTCTGGGACCCAGTCCAGGCCTTCACAATGGGCCAGGTGCTGGGGGCACCTAAGAAAGCGGGAGTTGGCTCCAGAACTTAGGTAAGATGACTAAACTCCTAGTAGCATGTCTGATGCAGTTTCTGATGTTTTCGTTCACTTCCTTTACTGCCTCTGTGTCTCACATAGAAGGCTCCTCTCCATGTAAGGGTTGCTTCTAAGTGTACAGCAGCACATAAATGTTGCTTTCCTCCAAAGGAAGAAAAAGAACAAGGGACAGGATGAAGTCCAGAGAAAATTTGCTGAAAGACAATAAAGCCATGCATTTCTAATACGGCCAGGCTCAGTCACTACTGACTTAGCTTTTCAAATCCAGGTTAGTAGCTGGGTTTTATGACTCAGGCCCCCTGACTCCAGACCCGACTTCCAAAGGCCTTGCTGAGAAAGTCTTCCAGCAGCCACAGAACGGTGCTTGCAGGAAGCAGCAGGCCTCCCTCCCGCCCTCAGTGTCCCCAGGTTTGTTATCCAGTTAAAGCCTGGTCTTCTCACAGGAAAGCTTAGCATGTGGGCTGGAGTTTCGGCTCTGGGGTGGGTTGGCGGAAGCAGATAACATGTGATTGACAGCAGTGTGAGTAGCTTGTGTGTGCAGCGGTCGGACAGACCCCTGGCTCCCTGAATCAAGAACTTACCTCTGTGTTCCTGCTAATGCTTCTAAATCTACAGCAGAGTTGCGATCTGGCCATCTCACGCTGTTATGG
>NW_007161380.1:0-13568 GCF_000164805.1 Carlito syrichta | reverse complement strand
GTGTATGTTGAGTATTACAATTTGGATAGTTTTTTCCCCATTTAAAAGTGTGTATACTTTTTGTGGAACCTTCTGTATAATTTTACTGGGTGTTTTATATTTGTGGCAAGGTGTTAGGGATTTGCCTTTTTCCCCAGTTGCCTTGATATAATCTATGGAATCACTTTTCCACTGAATTTTATTATATCTTGTAGGCACATATATACTTACATCTGCTTCTAGACTGCCTTCTTTCACTGTCTTGACAGTTTCTGCACTCATAACATTTTTTTCATCTAAAATGTTTTAAGCAAACCTCTCTTAATTATGTCCTCTGACATAATGATCTATTTCTTTTAGCTTAAATTGTGAGAAATATAAAATATACTGAATATAAAATGATAATTTTCTAAAAGGCAGATTTGATTGTAGCACTCAGTAGGTGCTAAATGTTATTAAGTGACAAGTGTTGGTTGAAAGTCACTCTGTTGCTGAAAACTTGTACATAATAACCCAGTTGCAGTCAGGATAATGTTCCCTTCTTAGTGGAACCCTCAAAGTCCTTTATGATCTCGATATTGCATCTTTACACACTTGCACTCTTTTATGTTCTAGGCATACCAAACTACTCAAAGAGAACACATAACCTTCTGTGAAAACTCATTAATTTGATTATATCAAAATTTAAAATTGCTGTGTTTAGAAAGATAAAGGGCTAAAAATAAGTGAGACACTTGTAGACTATATTTGCAACATGCACAAAAGGCAAAAGATTTATGTGGTAAACAGCATTTGTTAATTGACAAAAAAGAAAAAAATGGTCAAAAGATATGAATAAGCAACTTATAGAAAAAAAGCAAATGACCAATAAACAAAAAAAGTTTGACCTTGTAAGTAATGACAGACTGCAAATGAAGAAAAGATATTAATGATACAAAGGTTTGAGGAAAGCTCAAGGGGGAAGGGCACTTGTAAAACTGAGGAAGATATTTTGAAAGGCAGTTTGACTATACCTACTAAAATATTAAATGAGTTCACTCTATGGCTCACAGATTCTGTTCTAGTATCTGTCCTGCAGAAATATTTGGCAAGTGCACAAAGATGTATGTACAAATTTGTTTATTATATTGTTGGTAATTATGAGAACTGGATACAGCTGAACTTTGAATTAGGAATATAGTTAAATATATCATGGCTGATCCCTACAATTGTATACTGTGCTGCTATAAAATCAAATGAGGTAGTTTAATATAGAATGTGGTAGTTTACTTTCCTGAAGTTTACAAAGAACTCTAAGACTCTCAGTGATAAGGAATGTTACAGAACCATGGCTATATGTGTGTGCATAATGTTAAGTTCATATGTATATGACTGTAAATGCACAGAAAAGGATGCACACCAAGTAGTTAACAGTGAGCTAGGTAGAGTGAAAGAGGAGTTGAGGAGCACTTGTGCTTTTTTCTGTGTACTCCCAATTTTTTTAAACTTGTGAACTTATGTTAAAAACTTGAAATGGCTGGGCTTGGTGGCTCAGCCTATAAACCCAGCACTTTGGGAGGCCAAGGTGAGTGGATTGCCTGAACCTGCAGGTTCAAGAAAAGCCCGGGCAACTTGGCAAGACCTCATCTCTACAATTAAAAAAAAAATAGCCATGCGTGGTAGCCCATGACTGTAGTTCTGGCTACTTGGAAGCCTGAAACAGAAGGATCGTTGAAGCCCAGCAGGTCGACACTAGGGTGGACATGAGCATGCCATTGCACTTCAGCCTGGGTGACAGAGTGAGACTTCAAAAAACAACAGCAACAAAAAAAAAAATGTGGAAATTTTTTTTAAAAAGCAATTAATGTGTTTAACTTATATAAGGAAAAAAAGGGACCTATACAAAAGGGAAAACTCATTCTGTAATGAAGAATTTTTTTTAAATAGCTCTTTCTAAGAAACATCAAAAATAAAAGACAAATGATGAAATGGAGACTGCATTTGTGTATGTATGTTATGAGAAGGAAATTTCTGGTTACTGTTTGTGTCCAGAGGTCCCAAGCCCACTCTCAGGCTCAGTGTTTTGCTAGGACTCCTGGAATTTAGCAAATGCTGTGTTATATTCATGGTAGTATGTTACAGTCAAAGGATATAAGTTAAAAATCAGCAACAGTCTGCAGATCCAGATCAGAATATAAAAAATCAGCAACAGGAAATAGCTCATAGAGCTGGGTACAGTAGCCCAGGCTTGTAATCCCAGCACTCAGGGAGGCTGAGTGGGAGAATTGCTTGAGGCTAGGCGTATGAGACCAGTCTGGGCAACATAACAAAACCCAATCTCTACAAACAATAAAAAATCAGCTGGGTTTGGTGACACATGCCTATAGTCCTGGCTACTCAAGTGGCTAAGGTGGGAGGATCGCTTGAGCCAAGAGATCAAGGCTGCAGTGAGCTATGAGCACACTACTGCAATCCTGCCTGGGTGACATTGAAATTCTGTAATAATAATAATAATAATAATAAATATGAGCAGCAAGAGCAGAAGTAAGGATGAATCATTCTGAAAAATCTAAAACAGAAAAAAAGCACCTGGAGCAGGGTCTATGAGAAAGCCATCACTAGCTTCCCATTGTCTTCTCTCACTGGAATTGTTCAGATAGAGCTTAATTCTTCCAGGAAAAATGTGTGACAATACATATATAATATTCCCAACCAGGGGAGCTCACCTAAGCCTTGGTTTTCAGAGTTTTAATTGGGGGCTGGTGCAGGAACGATCTCTTTCCTACCCATTAGAAGGGTCATGACTGAAACCCCTATAATGAAAGACAGGTTAACAAGAGAAAAACATAACACATTTATTTGATCAAAGTTTTATGTGACATAGGAACATTCAAAATGAAGACCCAAAGATACAGAGGAACTATTCATTTTGTGTTTAGGTTCAATGAAGTATGGACAGTTGTGTTGAAATGTGGGATTGGACAAAAAGGATATGCTCTGATGCTAATAGATAGAATGGGGAATCTCAGCAAGTTGTGTCTGTCCTGATTCTCCTTGTCTTCTCTGTACAGCATCTCTTTCTCTCAGATTTGGGTTGGGCCCCTGTGCAATGGGGATATTATGACATACAATCAAATGTGGTAGGTCAGAGAATTTCTTTATGGCCAGTTCTTACACAGAGGGCAGGGAATTAGAATAATATATCTAGGTTTTATAGCTGGCTTTGGGGAAAAATGGTTCTAGTTTCTAAAACTTATCTTGGTAAAGAGGAATTTTAGTGTTAGGTCACATTCCCAATGGGGGCCTCCAGAATGTTAGGTCAGTCCCGCTTGGGAGTGTTGGTGTCTGGTGTGCGATCTGATGCTGCATGAAAGATGCAAGGAATTGCACAGAAATTAGATTAGAAAATATAGTTTACTTAAAAAGTAAATTAGACAGAGAAAGAAGAGATTAACCCCCCATGGTAGGGAAGGGGGCCAAAGCTGGGAAACAGGGTGACAGCCATAACTCAAAGAGCACGTGACCATGCCAAAGTCTAGTAAGGCAGTGGCTACTGACTGCTTGTGGTTGAATCCTTTTAACCCTTCCCTAAGGTGGGGGAGGGTCGTTAAGGTGAATGAGTGGTAGTCTGATCCACTTCATCACAAAGAGGCAGTTAAGCACAGGTACCAACATCAGGTGATGGACAGCAGGCAGATGGTGGGCTAGTCACATGATTGCTGCCACAGTGGTGGGGTCTGTCTATGTCACAGAGGTCAAGAAGTGCTGGTTAGGCTAACTTAGGTCTAATGGATGGAGCCAATTACTTGAAATAGAAAAGTGAATTAGTACAAAACAGCTGGGGAGGGGTTGTAAAGTAATTATCAATAGCCTCCTCTGAGAAACCGGTTCTGTTCTTGTCTAATGATTAGAGGGTAAGTTAAGTGAACTGCTAGAAAAACATGAGATTTATGCAGTGTTAAAATGGCTGTCCATTGGGTATGTTAAATTCATGTTATGTCCTTTCACTTGCAAATTAAGCCTATGTTATGTCCTTTCATCTAGTTTCTATGCCTAGCCTGCTGAGTGAGATATGAGGTTAGGATGAGGGCATAGAGTAACTTTTGTTTCTGAGACCTTCATTTTAGGGTATCATTTTCTGAGCCCCAACACCAGTCACCTAAGTTTGGCTAACCACCCTTGTGGCTAAGCCTCAGTCTCTATCCTTTCCCAAGGACTCGTCTAAGGTTCCCAACATAAATCCCATTGTTAACATTAACTTTCTGACATGTCCCAAGGTCTCAGGTAATCAAAGATACCCTTAACAGGTAGGATATTCCAGAGTTTACAGGTTGTCTCCTAAGAAGCCAATCCAGGTTGCAACTTTTCCTTGAAATGTTCAGGGTTTAGATCATTCAGATCTGCAGAGTTAATCCCTTCACTGCATGCTACCTTCTGTGTAAAGAACTTTTAAAATCAATAAGAAAAAGACAATATAGTGGAAAAGGGACAGATGACACAAAGGGTAATTTATGAAAGAAAAAAATATAAAAGCCAAAGATTTAAAAAGTTCTGCCTCACATATTATCTAAGAAATGCATAGTAAAGCAGTGATTATTAGCTGGGTGTGTTGGTGGGCATCTGCAGACCTAGCTATTCAGGAGACTGGGGTGGGAGGATCACTTGAATCAAATTGTAAAAAAATAGGGCCAGGAGTAGAGGTTCATGCCTGTCATCTCAGCAGCTTGGAAGGCCAAGAGAGAGCACTGCCTGAGGCCAGGTGTACACGACCAGTGTGGACAATTTGTTGAGACCTCATCTCTACAATAAAAATCAAAATATTTGCCAGGCAGGTTGGCTCACACCTGTATGTTCAGCTACTTGGATGGTGGTGGAAGCATCACCTGAGCCCAGTAGGTCGAGGCTGTGGTGGCCTTGAGTATGTCACTTCATTCCAGACTGAGCAACACAAGGGAACCCGATGCAGACAAAGAAAGATTTGCCTGGTATGTACTTCAAAAATTGAATCCTAATTCTTTATTTTTTTTATTTTTATTTTTGCCAGTCTCACTCTGTTAACCAGGCTGGAGTGCAGTGGCGTGCTCATGGCCACCGGTGCCTAGGTTATGGCTCAGGAGATCCATCTGCCTCGGTCTTCCCATTAGCTGGCAGTACAGGCTTACACATCTCAAAAATCATCCATTATGACCAAGTAGGCATCATCCCTGAGATGCAAGATTGGTTAAACATTCATAAAACAATAAATGTAATTAAATACATCAACAGATGTCAAAACAAAAACCACATGATTATATCATTAGATGCAGAAAAATCTTTTGATATAACCCAGCAACCTTCTTGATAAAAACCCTCAAACTCTAGGCATACAGGGAACATACCTCAAAGTAGTAAAGCTATCTACTAGAAACCCACAGTCAGCATACTCCTTAATGGACAAAAATTGGAACCATTTCCCCTGAAAACTGGAACAAGACAAGGATGCCCACTCTCACCCCTCCTGTTCAATATAGTATTGGAAGTCCTACCTAGAGCAATCAGAGAAGAGAAGGCAATCAGGGGTATCCAAATAGGAAAAGAGGAAGTCAAATTATCTCTCTTTGCAGATGACATGATCGTGTACCTTGAAAACCAAAGAGAATCTGTCAAAAACCTCTTTACACTGATAAAGTCCTTTGGCAAAGTCTCAGGATATAAAATAAATGTGCAAAAGACAATCGCATTTCTTTACACCAATAATAAACAAACAGAAACCCAAATAAGAAGCACAATTCCATTCACAATAGCCACAAAAAAAATTGAAATACCTTGGCATCTTCCTAACCAGAGACATGAAAGACCTTTACAATGAAAACTACAAAACTCTGCTCAAAGAAATCAAAGATGACACAAACAAGTGGAAAAATATCCCATGCTCATGGATTGAAAGAATCAACATTGTGAAGATGTCCATCTTTCCTAAGGCAATCTACAGATTCAATGCAATACCTATCAAATTACCAGCAACATTCTTCTCAGACCTAGAAAAAACAACACAGGAATTCATATGGAAACACAAACGACCAAGAATAGCCAGAACAATCCTCAGCAAAAATAAACAAAGCAGGTGGTATCACATCACCAGACTTCAGATTACAACTTTAATATAAAGCTGTAATCATCAAAACAGCTTGGTATTGGGTATAGGAACAGGCATATAGATCAATGGAATAGAATTGAGATTCCAGAAGCAAACCTCATTTTCTCAACCAACTCATCTTCAACAAAGCCTCACACCACGTAACACTGGGGAGAGGAGAACCTATTCAGTAAATGGTGCTGGGAAAACTGTCTGACCACATGCAGAAGATTGACACAGGACCCATATATATCCCCATACACAAAAATTAACTCCAAATGGATCAGAGACCTAAATGTAAAATCTCAAACCTTAAGAACCTTAGAAAATGAAGGACATACCCTCATGGAAACCAGAACTGGCATCCAATTCCTGAACAAAACTCGAAACCCACAGGCCATAAGGGATAAGATAGACAAGTGGGACCTCATTAAACTGACAAGCTTCTGCAAAGCCAAAGAAACCATCAAGAGAGCAGGAAGACAGCCTACAGACTGGGAAAAAGTATTTGCCAACTCCAGGTCTGACAAAGGCCTAACATCTTGGATCTACAAGGAACTCAAACATACTGAAAAGAAAAAAACAAACAACCCCATTATAAAGTGGGCAAAAGATATGAAAAGACACTTCACAAAGGAAGACATCCGAGCAGCCAACAGATACATGAAGAAATGCTCAACCTCACTAATCATCAGGGAGATACAAATCAAAATCACACTGAGATACCACCTAACTCCAGTCAGAATGGCAATTATCAATAACTCAAAAAATAATAACTGTTGGAGAGGGTGTTGTAAAAAGGGAACACTCCTACACTCTTGGTGGGAGTGTAAATTAGTGCAACCTCTGTGGAAAGCAGTCTGGTGATTCCTAAAAGCTCTAAACATCAACCTCCTACTTGACCCTGCAATCCCCCTACTGGGAATATACCCTGAAGAACTCAAATCACTCTATAAAAAAGATACCTGCACACAAATGTTAATCGCAGCATTGTTCACAATAGCAAGCCACGCTGTCCATCCAAAGATGACTCGATTAAAAACATGTGGTACATATACACAATGGAATACTATGCAGCCATAAAAAAGAACAAAATCATGAATTTCACAGCAATCTGGATGGAGCTAGAGTCTATAATACTGAGTGACCTCTCACAGAAACAAAGATCTGAGTATCACATATTCTCACTCATATAGTGGACCTAGATCATCCAATGCACTACCATAAGAAAATGACTGACAGTGGTGGGAAACCATGGGGGGGGTGATGGGACTAATGGTAGTAAACATCTGTCTGGAGACGGGGAGACACGTGTTATCAAGAAGGGGGCCTAAATAAAGCATATTTGTATACCTAACCCTTAACTGTACCCCACAGTATCAAAATAAAAAAATATTGATAATAATAGCTGGCAGTACAGGCTTTACCCTCCAAAGAGATGGAAATACAGGCATGCACCAGCTTGTGAAGCTAGTTGTTTTATTTATTGTAGAGCAGAAATTTTTCCTAGTTGCCCAGGCCGGATTTGAAACCCTGGGCTCAGGCAATCCTCTAACCTCTGTCTGCCAAAGTGCTGGGATGGCAGGCATTAGCCACCTCACTCAGCTAAAGTGGATATTTTAACAATAAAAATTTTTTAAATTCCTGGAAGTTGTGGCTCATGCCAGTCATCTCAGCACTTTCGGAGGCCAAGATGAGTTGATTGCTTGAGTCCCTGTGTTCAAGACCAGTTTGGGCAATTTGGTGAGATGTCATTTCTATAATAAAAATCAAAATATTAGCTGGGAAGGATGCAGTTGACTGTAGTTTCAGCTACTTGGAGTTGAGGCAGTTGGGTTGCCTGAGCCTAGTAGGTCAAGGCTGCCATGGCCATGAGCATGCCACTGCATTCCAGCCTGAGAAACAGAGTGAGAAACTGACTCATAAAAATAAAAGAAAGAAAAATTTGACTGTAATATCCACACAAAAAATGAATCATAATTCTTTAACTCAATTTTTTTTAGACAGTCTCACTCTGTTGCCCAGGCTGGAGATCAGTGGCATACTCATGGCCACTGCAGCTTCAGTCTGCTTGTCTCTGGTGATCCTTCTGCCTAGGCCTTTCCAATAGCTAGAACTACAGGCATTAGCCTACAGGGTAGCTGGAAACACTGGCATACCACACCATGCCCAGCTAGTTGTTTATATTAATTGTGGTGTAGAGGTCTTGCCTAGTTGGCTGGGCTGTTCTCAAAGCCATGGTCTCAGGCAATAATCGGGCCTCTGCAAGCAAAATGCTGGGATGACAGGCATGCGCCACCTCACACAGCAAAAGTGGACATGTTAAAAGAAAAAAAAAACAAAAAACAAAGGAACGGGCATAGTGGCACATTCCTGACATCCCAGCACTTTGTGAGGGTAAGGTGCGAGGAATGCCTGAGTCCATGTGTTCGTGACCACTTTGGGCAATTCACTGAGACCTTATCTCTACAATCAAAAACAACATATTAGCCAGGCAGGGTGGTACATGCCTGTAGTTCCAGCTACTTGGAGGTCAAGAAATGGGATGGCATGAGCCCAGTAGGTCAATGCTGCAGGGACCTTGAGCACCCCACTGCATTCTAGCCTGAGCAACAGAGTGAGAACCAGACTCTGAAACAGAAAGAAAGAAAGATTTGACTGGAATTAACATCAAAAAATTGAGTCCTAATTCTTTTAATAATTATATATATTACTAGTCAGTCTCACACTGTTGCCCAGCATGGAGTTCAGTGGCATGCTCATGGCCACTATAGCTTCGGTTCTAGGCTCAGGAGATCCTCTTGCCTCAGACCTCCCAGTAGCTGGAAATAAAGATTTTACCCTACAAAAGAGCTGGAATACAGGCATACACCACCATGCCCGTCTAGTTTTTTAATTCATTGTAGAGCAGAAGTCTCATCTATGTGCCCAAGCTGGTCTCTAATCCCTGGGACCAGGCAATCCTTTCACCTGCCAAAGTGCTGGGATGACAGGCCTGAGCAACTTCACCCATTTAAAAAAGACATTTTTTAAAAATGGGGTTCGGTCATGGTGGCTGACATCTGTCATCCGAGCACTTTGGAAGGCCATGTCGAGAGGATTGCCTGAGTAGAGGTATTCTAGAACAGTTTGGGCTATTTCGTGAGACCTTGTCCCTACAAGAAAAATCAAAATATTAGCCAGGCTGAGTGACGCAAACCTGTAGTTACAGCTACTTTGAGTGTGCAGGGGAAGGATTGCCTTAGTGAAGTAGATTGAAACTGTGGTGGCTGTGAGTGTGCCAGTGAATTCCAGCTTCAAAAACAGAGTGGGAACACAACTCAGAAAAGAAAAGAAGGAATGAAAGGTTTGGCTGAAATTTATATCAAAAACTTGAAACCTAATTCTTTAATTTTTTTTTAGACATTCTCACACTGTTGCCCAAGTTGGAAAGCAGTGCCATGCTCATGGCTACCACAGCCTCAGTCTGCCTGGCACAGGTGATCCTTCTGTCTCAGTCTTCCCAGCAGCTGGAACTAAAGGCCTCAGTCTACAAAATAGCTGCAAATACAGGCATGCACCACCATGCCCGGCTAACTGTTCTATTTATTGTAGAGCAGAGGTCTTGCCTAGTTTCCCAGGCTAGTCTCGAAGACTGGAACTCAGGCAATCCTCTCGTCTCTGCCTGCCAATGTCCTTTGAAGACAGGCATGAGCCACCCCACCCAACTAAGGTGGTTTTTTTAAAAACTGGAAAAAATAGGGCTGGGCATGGAGGCTCATGCCTGTCATCCAAACAATTTGGGAGGCCAAGAAAGAGTATTGCCTGAGGCCAGGTGGACAGGAGCAGTTTGGACAATTTGGTGAGACCTTATCTCTACAATAAAAATCAAAATATTTGCAGGCAAGTTGGCTCACACCTGTATGTCCAGCTACATGGATGGCGAGGTGGAAGTATTGCCTGAGCCCAGTAGGTCAAGGCTGTGTTGGCCTCGAGTGTGACATTTCATTCCAGACTGAGCAAAAGTGGGAACACAACTCAGACAAAGAAAGATTTGCCTGGAATTACATCAAAAATTGAACCTTCATTCTTCAGTTTTTTTTTTGTTTTTGTTTTTTTGGTCAGTCACACTCTGTTGCCCAGGTTGGAGTGCAGTGCTCATGACCACTGTAGCCTAGGGTATTGCTCAGGAGATGCTTCTGCAGCAGTCTTCCCATTAGCAGGAACTACAGGCTTCAACCTCAAAATAGTTGGAAATAGTTGCTTTATTTATTGTAGGGCAGAAATTTTTCCTAGTTGCCCAGGGTGTAGTCAAAGCTCTGGGCTCAGGAAATCCTCTAACCTCTTTCTGCCAAAGTGCTGGAATGACAGGCATTTGCCAACTCACCCTGCTAAAGAGGATATTTTAACAACAAAAATTTTAAAATGCCTGGAAGTGGTGGCTCATGCCAGTCATCCCAGCACTTTGGGAGGCCAGGATGAGTGGATTGCTTGAGTCCCTGTCTTGAAGACCAGTTTGAGTAATTTGGTGAGCTGCAGTCTCTACAATAAAAATCAAAATATTAGCTGGGAAGGATGGCACTTGCCTGTATTTCCAGCTACTTGGAGGTGAGGCAGAAGGATTGCATGGGCCTAGTAGGTCAAGGTTTCCTTGGCCTTTAGCGTGCCACCGCATTCCAGCCTGAGCAACAGAGTGAGAACTCGACTTATAAAAATAAAAGAAAGAAAAATTTGACTGTAATTTACATGAAAAAATTGAATAATAATTCTTTAATTCAATTTTTTTAGTCAGTCTCACTCTGTTGCCGAGGCTGGAGATCAGTGGCATGCTCATGGCCACCACAGCTTCGGTCTGCTTGTCTCTGGTGATCCTTCTGCCGAGGTTTTTCCAGTAGCTTGAACTATAGGCATTAGCCTACAGGGTAACTGGAAATACTGGAAAGCCCCACTATGCCGGGCTAGTTGTTTTATTAATTGTAGAGCAGAGGCCTTGCCAAGTTGGCCAGGCTGTTCTCGAAGCCCTGGTGTCAGGCAATAATAGGGCCTCTGCAAGTAAAATGCTGGGATGACAGGCCTGCACCACCTCATGCAGCAGAAGTGGACATGTTAAAAATAAAAATAAAAAATTTTAAAAAAAGGAATGAGCATAGTGGAACATTCATGACATCTCAGCACATTGTGAGGGTAAGGTGCGAGGTCTGCCTGAGTCCATGTGTTTGTGACCACTTTGGGTAATTCAGTGAGACCCAGTATATACAATAAAAATCAAAATATTAGTCGGGCAGGTGGCACACGCCTGTAGTTCCAGCTACTTGGAGGTTGAGAAATTGGAGGGCATGAGCCCAGTAGGTTGAGGCTGTGGGGGCCTTGAGCACCCCACTGCATTCCAGCCTGAGCAACAGAGGGAGAACCCAACTCTGAAACAGAAAGAAAGAAATGTTTGGCTGGGATTAACATCAAATATTGAGTCCTAATTCTTTAATATATATAAATAATATTAGTCAGTCTCACTCTTTTGCCCAGCATGGAGTGCAATGGCATGCTCATGGCCACTGTAACCTCAGTTCTAGGCTCAGGAGATTGTACTGTCTCAGAATTCCCAGTATATGGAAATAAAGGTTTAGCCTACAAAGAAGCCGGAAATACAGGCATACACTACCCTGCCCACCTAGTGTTTTAATTCATTGTAGAGCAGAAGTCTCATCAATATGTCCAAGCTGGTCTCGAATTCCTGGACCCAGGCAATTCTCTCACCTGCCAAAGTGCTGGGATGACAGCCCTGAGCAAACTCACCCATTTAAGCAAGAGATTTTTTAAAAAAGGGGGTCGGTCATGGTGGCTGATGCCTGTCATTTCTGCACTTTGGGAGACAATGTAGAGAGGATTGCCTGAGTAGAGGTGTTCAAGACCAGTTTGGGCCATTTCGTGAAATCTCATCTCTACAAGAAAAATCAAAATATTAGTCAGGCTGAGTAGTGCACACCTGTCGTTCCAGCTACTTGGAGTGTCAGGTGGAAGGATTGCCTAAGTGAAGTAAGTTGAGACTTTGGTGGCTGTGAGTGTGCCAGTGCATTCCAGCTTCGGAAACAGAGTGAGAACACAACTCAGAAAAAAAAAAAAGAAAGAATGAAAGAATCAAAAAACTGGAACCTAATCCTTTAATTTTTTTTAGCCAGTCTCACTCTGTTGTCCAGGATGGAGAGTAATGGCATGCTCATGGCCACCAGAGCCTCCGTATGCTTGGCTGAGGCAATCCTTCTGTCTCATTCTTCCAAGCAGCTGGAACTACAGGCATCAGCCTACAAAATACTTGGAAATACAGGCATGCACCACCATGCCCAGCTAACTGTTCTATTTATTGTAGAGCAGAGGTCTTGCCTCATTTCCCAGGTTGGTCTCGAAGCCCAGAACTCAGTCAATCCTCTCGTCTCTGCCTGCCAATGTCCTGGGAAGACAGGCATGAGCCACCTCACCCAACTAAGGTGGTCATTCTAAAAATTGGAAAAAATAGGGCTGGGTGTAGAGGCTCATGCCTGTCATCCCAGCAGTTTGGGAGGCCAAGAGAGAACATTGCATGAGTCCAGTTGTACGAGAGCAGTTTGGGCAATATGGTGAGACCTCATCTCTACAATAAAAATCAAAATATTTGTCAGGCAGGTTGGCTCACACCTGTATGTCTAGCTACATGGATGTTGAGGTGGAAGTATCTCCTGAGCCCAGTAGGTCAAGGCTGTGGTCGTCTTAAGCGTACCACTTCATTCCAGACTGAGCAACAGAGTGGGAACCCAACTCAGACAAAGAAAGATTTACCTGGAATTACATCAAATAATTGAATCTTAATTCTTCAGTTTTTTGTTTTTTTGTTTTTTTTTGGTCAGTCACACTCTGTTGCCCAGGCTGGAGTGCAGTGGCGTACTCAAGGCCACTGAAGCCTAGGTTATGGCTCAGGAGATGCTTCTGCCTCAGTTTTCCCATTAATGGGAACTACAGGCTTTAGTCACCAAATAGCTGGAAATACAGGCATGCACAACCTTGCCAAGCTAGTTGTTTTATTTATTGTAGAGCATAAATTTTTCCTATTTCTCCAGGCTGTGCTCGAAGCCCTGGGCTCAGGCAATCCTCCTACCTCTGTCTGTCAAAGTGCTGGGATGACAGGCATTTGCCAACTCACCCAGTTAAAGTGGATATTTTAATAATGAAAATTTAAAAAAAATGTCTGGAAGTGGTGGCTCATGCCAGTCATCACAGCACTTTGGGAGGCCATGATGAGTGGATTGCTTGAGTACCTGTCTTGAAGACCGGTTTGGGTAATTCGGTGAGATGTCCTATAGTAAAAATCAAAATATTAGCCAGGAAGGATGGCACTTGCCTGTATGTCCAGCTACTTGGAGGTGAGACAGAAGGACTGCATGGGACTAGTAGGTCAAGACTGCCTTGGCCATGAAGGTGCCACTGCTTTCCAGTCTGAGCAACAGAGTGAGAACCTGACTCATAAAAAATAAAAGAAAGAAAAATT
>NW_007161379.1:0-728 GCF_000164805.1 Carlito syrichta | reverse complement strand
AGCCCTGGGCTCAGGCAATCCTCATACATCTGTCTGTCAAAGTGCTGGGATGACAGGCATTTGCCAACTCACCCAGGTAAAGTGGATATTTTAATAATGAAAATAAAAAAAAAATGTCTGGAAGTGGTGGCTCATGCCAGTCATCACAGCACTTTGGGAGGCCATGATGAGTGGATTGCTTGAGTACCTGTCTTGAAGACCGGTTTGGGTAATTCGGTGAGATGTCGTCCTATAGTAAAAATCAAAATATTAGCCAGGAAGGATGGCACTTGCCTGTATGTCCAGCTACTTGGAGGTGAGACAGAAGGACTGCATGGGACTAGTAGGTCAAGACTGCCTTGGCCGTGAAGGTGCCACTGCATTCCAGTCTGAGCAACAGAGTGAGAACCTGACTCATAAAAATAAAAGAAAGAAAAATTTGACTGTAATTTACATTAAAAAATTGAATCCTAATTCTTTAATTCAATTTTTTTAAGACAGTCATACTCTGTTGCCCAGGCTGAAGATCAGTGACAATCTCATGGCCACTGCAGTTTCAGTCTGCCTGTCTCTGGTGTTCCTTCTGCCTAGGTCTTTCCAGTAGCTAGAACTACAGGCATTAGCCTACAGGGTAGCTGGAAATACTGGCATGCCCCACCATGCCAGGCTAGTTGTTCTATTTATTGTAGAGCAGAGGTTTGCCTAGTTGGCCAGGCTGTTCTCAAAGCCCTGGGCTGAACATTAATCGG
>NW_007161378.1:0-11322 GCF_000164805.1 Carlito syrichta | reverse complement strand
GAGCAACAGAGTGAGAACCAGACTCTGAAACAGAAAGAAAGAAAGATTTGACTGGAATTAACATCAAAAAATTGAGTCCTAATTCTTTTAATAATTATATATATTACTAGTCAGTCTCACACTGTTGCCCAGCATGGAGTTCAGTGGCATGCTCATGGCCACTATAGCCTCGGTTCTAGGCTCAGGAGATCCTCTTGCCTCAGACCTCCCAGTAGCTGGAAATAAAGATTTTACCCTACAAAAGAGCTGGAATACAGGCATACACCACCATGCCCGTCTAGTTTTTTAATTCATTGTAGAGCAGAAGTCTCATCTATGTGCCCAAGCTGGTCTCTAATCCCTGGGACCAGGCAATCCTTTCACCTGCCAAAGTGCTGGGATGACAGGCCTGAGCAACTTCACCCATTTAAAAAAGACATTTTTTAAAAATGGGGTTCGGTCATGGTGGCTGACATCTGTCATCCGAGCACTTTGGAAGGCCATGTCGAGAGGATTGCCTGAGTAGAGGTATTCTAGAACAGTTTGGGCTATTTCGTGAGACCTTGTCCCTACAAGAAAAATCAAAATATTAGCCAGGCTGAGTGACGCAAACCTGTAGTTACAGCTACTTTGAGTGTGCAGGGGAAGGATTGCCTTAGTGAAGTAGATTGAAACTGTGGTGGCTGTGAGTGTGCCAGTGAATTCCAGCTTCAAAAACAGAGTGGGAACACAACTCAGAAAAGAAAAGAAGGAATGAAAGGTTTGGCTGAAATTTATATCAAAAACTTGAAACCTAATTCTTTAATTTTTTTTTAGACATTCTCACACTGTTGCCCAAGTTGGAAAGCAGTGCCATGCTCATGGCTACCACAGCCTCAGTCTGCCTGGCGCAGGTGATCCTTCTGTCTCAGTCTTCCCAGCAGCTGGAACTAAAGGCCTCAGTCTACAAAATAGCTGCAAATACAGGCATGCACCACCATGCCCGGCTAACTGTTCTATTTATTGTAGAGCAGAGGTCTTGCCTAGTTTCCCAGGCTAGTCTCGAAGACTGGAACTCAGGCAATCCTCTCGTCTCTGCCTGCCAATGTCCTTTGAAGACAGGCATGAGCCACCCCACCCAACTAAGGTGGTTATTTTAAAAACTGGAAAAAATAGGGCTGGGCATGGAGGCTCATGCCTGTCATCCAAACAATTTGGGAGGCCAAGAAAGAGTATTGCCTGAGGCCAGGTGGACAGGAGCAGTTTGGACAATTTGGTGAGACCTTATCTCTACAATAAAAATCAAAATATTTGCAGGCAAGTTGGCTCACACCTGTATGTCCAGCTACATGGATGGCGAGGTGGAAGTATTGCCTGAGCCCAGTAGGTCAAGGCTGTGTTGGCCTCGAGTGTGACATTTCATTCCAGACTGAGCAAAAGTGGGAACACAACTCAGACAAAGAAAGATTTGCCTGGAATTACATCAAAAATTGAACCTTCATTCTTCAGTTTTGTTTTTGTTTTTGCAAAGAAGGTCAGTCACACTCTGTTGCCCAGGTTGGAGTGCAGTGCTCATGACCACTGTAGCCTAGGGTATTGCTCAGGAGATGCTTCTGCAGCAGTCTTCCCATTAGCAGGAACTACAGGCTTCAACCTCAAAATAGTTGGAAATAGTTGCTTTATTTATTGTAGGGCAGAAATTTTTCCTAGTTGCCCAGGGTATAGTCAAAGCTCTGGGCTCAGGAAATCCTCTAACCTCTTTCTGCCAAAGTGCTGGAATGACAGGCATTTGCCAACTCACCCTGCTAAAGAGGATATTTTAACAACAAAAATTTTAAAATGCCTGGAAGTGGTGGCTCATGCCAGTCATCCCAGCACTTTGGGAGGCCAGGATGAGTGGATTGCTTGAGTCCCTGTCTTGAAGACCAGTTTGAGTAATTTGGTGAGCTGCAGTCTCTACAATAAAAATCAAAATATTAGCTGGGAAGGATGGCACTTGCCTGTATTTCCAGCTACTTGGAGGTAAGGCAGAAGGATTGCATGGGCCTAGTAGGTCAAGGTTTCCTTGGCCTTTAGTGTGCCACCGCATTCCAGCCTGAGCAACAGAGTGAGAACTCGACTTATAAAAAATAAAAGAAAAGAAAAATTTGACTGTAATTTACATGAAAAAATTGAATAATAATTCTTTAATTCAATTTTTTTTAGTCAGTCTCACTCTGTTGCCGAGGCTGGAGATCAGTGGCATGCTCATGTCCACCACAGCTTCGGTCTGCTTGTCTCTGGTGATCCTTCTGCCGAGGTTTTCCAGTAGCTTGAACTATAAGGCATTAGCCTACAGGGTAACTGGAAATACTGGAAAGCCCCACTATGCCGGGCTAGTTGTTTTATTAATTGTAGAGCAGAGGCCTTGCCAAGTTGGCCAGGCTGTTCTCGAAGCCCTGGTGTCAGGCAATAATAGGGCCTCTGCAAGTAAAATGCTGGGATGACAGGCCTGCACCACCTCATGCAGCAGAAGTGGACATGTTAAAAATAAAAATAAAAAATTTTAAAAAAAGGAATGAGCATAGTGGAACATTCATGACATCTCAGCACATTGTGAGGGTAAGGTGCGAGGTCTGCCTGAGTCCATGTGTTTGTGACCACTTTGGGTAATTCAGTGAGACCCAGTATATACAATAAAAATCAAAATATTAGTCGGGCAGGTGGCACACGCCTGTAGTTCCAGCTACTTGGAGGTTGAGAAATTGGAGGGCATGAGCCCAGTAGGTTGAGGCTGTGGGGGCCTTGAGCACCCCACTGCATTCCAGCCTGAGCAACAGAGGGAGAACCCAACTCTGAAACAGAAAGAAAGAAATGTTTGGCTGGGATTAACATCAAATATTGAGTCCTAATTCTTTAATATATATAAATAATATTAGTCAGTCTCACTCTTTTGCCCAGCATGGAGTGCAATGGCATGCTCATGGCCACTGTAACCTCAGTTCTAGGCTCAGGAGATTGTACTGTCTCAGAATTCCCAGTATATGGAAATAAAGGTTTAGCCTACAAAGAAGCTGGAAATACAGGCATACACTACCCTGCCCACCTAGTGTTTTAATTCATTGTAGAGCAGAAGTCTCATCAATATGCCCAAGCTGGTCTCGAATTCCTGGACCCAGGCAATTCTCTCACCTGCCAAAGTGCTGGGATGACAGCCCTGAGCAAACTCACCCATTTAAGCAAGAGATTTTTTAAAAAAGGGGGTCGGTCATGGTGGCTGATGCCTGTCATTTCTGCACTTTGGGAGACAATGTAGAGAGGATTGCCTGAGTAGAGGTGTTCAAGACCAGTTTGGGCCATTTCGTGAAATCTCATCTCTACAAGAAAAATCAAAATATTAGTCAGGCTGAGTAGTGCACACCTGTCGTTCCAGCTACTTGGAGTGTCAGGTGGAAGGATTGCCTAAGTGAAGTAAGTTGAGACTTTGGTGGCTGTGAGTGTGCCAGTGCATTCCAGCTTCGGAAACAGAGTGAGAACACAACTCAGAAAAAAAAAAAAGAAAGAATGAAAGAATCAAAAAACTGGAACCTAATCCTTTAATTTTTTTTAGCCAGTCTCACTCTGTTGTCCAGGATGGAGAGTAATGGCATGCTCATGGCCACCAGAGCCTCCGTATGCTTGGCTGAGGCAATCCTTCTGTCTCATTCTTCCAAGCAGCTGGAACTACAGGCATCAGCCTACAAAATACTTGGAAATACAGGCATGCACCACCATGCCCAGCTAACTGTTCTATTTATTGTAGAGCAGAGGTCTTGCCTCATTTCCCAGGTTGGTCTCGAAGCCCAGAACTCAGTCAATCCTCTCGTCTCTGCCTGCCAATGTCCTGGGAAGACAGGCATGAGCCACCTCACCCAACTAAGGTGGTCATTCTAAAAATTGGAAAAAATAGGGCTGGGTGTAGAGGCTCATGCCTGTCATCCCAGCAGTTTGGGAGGCCAAGAGAGAACATTGCATGAGTCCAGTTGTACGAGAGCAGTTTGGGCAATATGGTGAGACCTCATCTCTACAATAAAAATCAAAATATTTGTCAGGCAGGTTGGCTCACACCTGTATGTCTAGCTACATGGATGTTGAGGTGGAAGTATCTCCTGAGCCCAGTAGGTCAAGGCTGTGGTCGTCTTAAGCGTACCACTTCATTCCAGACTGAGCAACAGAGTGGGAACCCAACTCAGACAAAGAAAGATTTACCTGGAATTACATCAAATAATTGAATCTTAATTCTTCAGTTTTTTGTTTTTTTGTTTTTTTTTGGTCAGTCACACTCTGTTGCCCAGGCTGGAGTGCAGTGGCGTACTCAAGGCCACTGAAGCCTAGGTTATGGCTCAGGAGATGCTTCTGCCTCAGTTTTCCCATTAATGGGAACTACAGGCTTTAGTCACCAAATAGCTGGAAATACAGGCATGCACAACCTTGCCAAGCTAGTTGTTTTATTTATTGTAGAGCATAAATTTTTCCTATTTCTCCAGGCTGTGCTCGAAGCCCTGGGCTCAGGCAATCCTCCTACCTCTGTCTGTCAAAGTGCTGGGATGACAGGCATTTGCCAACTCACCCAGTTAAAGTGGATATTTTAATAATGAAAATTTAAAAAAAAAATGTCTGGAAAGTGGTGGCTCATGCCAGTCATCACAGCACTTTGGGAGGGCCATGATGAGTGGATTGCTTGAGTACCTGTCTTGAAGACCGGTTTGGGTAATTCGGTGAGATGTCCTATAGTAAAAATCAAAATATTAGCCAGGAAGGATGGCACTTGCCTGTATGTCCAGCTACTTGGAGGTGAGACAGAAGGACTGCATGGGACTAGTAGGTCAAGACTGCCTTGGCCATGAAGGTGCCACTGCATTCCAGTCTGAGCAACAGAGTGAGAACCTGACTCATAAAAATAAAAGAAAGAAAAATTTGACTGTAATTTACATTAAAAAATTGAATCCTAATTCTTTAATTCAATTTTTTTAAGACAGTCATACTCTGTTGCCCAGGCTGAAGATCAGTGACAATCTCATGGCCACTGCAGTTTCAGTCTGCCTGTCTCTGGTGTTCCTTCTGCCTAGGTCTTTCCAGTAGCTAGAACTACAGGCATTAGCCTACAGGGTAGCTGGAAATACTGGCATGCCCCACCATGCCAGGCTAGTTGTTCTATTTATTGTAGAGCAGAGGTTTGCCTAGTTGGCCAGGCTGTTCTCAAAGCCCTGGGCTGAAACATTAATCGGGCCTCTACAAGCAAAATGCTGGGATGACAGGCATGAGCCACTTCATGCAACAAAAGCAGACATGCTATAAAGAAAAAAATAAACAAAGGAACGGGCGTAATGGAACATTCCTGACATCCCAGCACTTTGTGAGGAAAAGGTGAGAGGACGGCTTGAGTCCATGTGTTCGTGACCACTTTGGGCAACTCGTTGAGACCTCATCTCTACAATAAAAATCAACATATTAGCCAGGCAGGGTGGCACATGCTTGTAGTTCCAGCTACTTGGAAGTCAAGAAATTGGATGGCATGAGCCCATTGGTCGAGGCTGTGGGGGCCTTGAGCACCAAACTGCATTCCAGCCTAAGCAACAGAGAGAGAACCCGACTCTGAAACAGAAAGAAAGAATGATTTGACTGGAATTAACATCAGGAAATTGAGTCCTGATTTTTAATATATATATATACTTTTAGTCAGTCTCACTATTTTGCCCAGCATGGAGTGCAAGGGCATGCTCATGGCCACTATACCCTCGGTTCTAGGCTCAGGAGATCCTACTGCCTCAGACTTCCCAGTAGCTGTAAATAAAGGTTTAGCCTACAAAGAAGCTGGAAATACAGGCATACACTACCTTGCCCGCCTAGTTTTTTAATTCATTGTAGAGCAGAAGTCTCATCAATATGTCCAAACTGGTCTCCAATTCCTGGGCCCAGGCAATTCTCTGGCCGCCAAAGTTTTGGGATGACAGGCCTGAGCAACCTCATTCATTTAAACAAGAGATATTTTAAAAAGGGGAGCCAGTCATAGTGGCTGACACCTGTCATCCCTGCACTTTGGGAGGCCATGTCGAGAGGATTGCCTGAGTAGAGGTGTTCAAGACCAGTTTGGGCCATTTCATGAGACCTCGTCTCTACAAGAAAAATCAAAATATTAGCCAGACTGAGTGGTGCACACCTGTTGGTCCAGCTAACTGGAGTGTGAGGCGGAAGTTTTGCCTAAGTGAAGTAGGTTGAGACTGTGGTGGCTTTGAGTGTGCCAGTGCATTCCAGCTTTGGAAACAGTGAGAACACAATTCAGAAAAAAAAGAAAGAATGAAAGGTTTGGCTGAAATTTATATCAAAAAATTGAAACCTAATTCTTTAATTTTTTTTTTTAGCCAGTCTCACTCTGTTGTCCAGGATGGAGAGCAATGACATGCTCATGGCCACCAGAGCCTTGGTATGCTTGGCTCAGGTGATCCTTCTGTATCAGTCTTCCCAGCAGCTGGAACTACAGGCCTCAGCCTACAAATGAGCTGGAAATACAGGCATGCACCATCATGCCCGGCTGACTGTCCTATTTATTGTAGAGCAGAGGTCTTGCTTCATTTCTCAGGTTGGTCTCGAAGCTCGGAACTCAGGCAACCCTCTTGTCTCTGCCTGCTGATGTCCTGAGATGACAGGCATGAGCCACCTCACCCAACTAAGGTGGTCATAAAAAAATGGAGAAAAATAGGACCGGACGTGAAGGCTCATTCCTGTCATCCCAGCAGTTTGGGAGTGCAACAGAGAGCATTGTGTGAGTCCAGTTGCACAGGAGCAGCTTGGGCATTTTGGTAAGACCTCATCTCTACAATAAAAATCAAAATATTTTTCAGGCTAGTTGGCTCACACCTGTATGTCAGCTAAATGGATGGTGAGGTGGAAGTATCGCTGAAGGCCAGTAGGTCACGACTGTTGTGGCCTTGAGCATGCCATTTCATTCCAGACTGAGTAACACAAGGGAACCGACACAGACAAAGAAACATTTGCCTGGAATTACATCAAATAATTGAAACTTAATTATTTATTTATTTATTTATTTTTTTTGCCAGACTCACTCTGTTGCCCAGGCTGGAGTCCGGTGACGTGCTCATGGCCACCATAGCCTAGGTTATGGCTCAGGAGATCCTTCTGCCTCAGTCTTCCCACTAGCTGGAACTATAGGCTTTAGCCTCCAAATAGATGGAAATTCTGGCATGTACCATGTTACCAAGCTAGTTGTTTTATTTATTGTAGAGCAGAAATTTTTCTCAGTTGCCCAGACTGGACTTGATGCCCTGGGCTCAGGCAATCCTCTAACATCTGTCTGTCAAAGTGCTGGGATGGCAGGCATTAGCCACCTCACCCAGCTAAAGTGGATATTTTAACAATAAAAATTTTTTTTAAATGCCTTGAAGTGGTGGCTCATGCCAGTCATCCCAGTACTTTGGGAGGCCAGGATGAGTGGATTGCTTGAGTCCCTGTGTTCAAGACCAGTTTGAGCAATTTGGTGAGCTCTCGTCTCTATAATAAAAATCAAAACATTAGCCAGGAAGGATGACATATGCCTAAGTTCCAGTCACTTGGAGGGTGAGCACAAGGATCACTGGGGCTGAGTAGGCCAAAGCTACCTTGGCCGTGAGCATGCCACTGCATTCCAGCCTGAGCAACAGAGTGAGAAACTGACCCATAAAAATAAAAGAAAGAAAAATTTGACTGTAATTTACATCAAAAACTTGAATCCTAATTCTTTAATTCAATTGTTTTTAGACAGTCTCACTCTGTTGCCGAGACCGGAGAGCAGTGGCATACTCATGGCCACCACAGTGTCAGTCTGCTTGGCTCTGGTGATCCTTCTCCCTAGGTCTTCACAGTAGCTGGAACTACAGCCTTTATCCTACAGGGTATCTGGAAATACTGGCATGCCCCACCATGCCCGGCTAGTTGTTTTATTTATTGTACAGCAGAAGCCTTGCCTAGTTGGCCAGGCTGGTCTCAAAGCCCTGGGTTCAAGCAATAATTTCGCCTCTGCGAGCAAAATGCTGGGAGGACAGTCATGCCCAACCTCACGCAGCAAAAGAGGACATGTTAATAATAATAATAATAATAATAATAAAGGGCTGGAAGTAGTGCCACATTCCTGACATCCCAACACTTTGTGAGGGAAAGGTATGAGGACTGCCTGAGTCCATGTGTTTTTGACAAGTTTGGGCAATTCGGTGAGACCTTGTCTCTACAATGAAAATCAAAACATTAGCTGGGCAGGGTGGCACATGCCTGTAGTTCCAGCAACTTGGAGGTTGAGGGGATGGATGGTATGAGCCCAGTAGGTCAAGGCTGCGGTGTCCTTCAGTTCCCCACTGTATTCCAGCCTGAGCAACAGAGTGAGAACCGGACTCTGAAATAGAAAGAAAGAAATATTTGGCTGGAATTAACATCAGAAAATTGAGTCCTGATTTTTAATATATATATACTTTTAGTCAGTCTCACTCTTTTGCCCAGCATGGAGTACAATGGCATGCTCATGGCCACTGTAGCCTCGGTTCTAGGATCAGGAGATCCTACTGTCTCAGAATTCCCAGTATATGGAAATAAAGGTTTAGCCTACAAAGAAGCTGAAAATACAGGCATACACTACCTTGCCCACCTAGTTTTTTAATTCATTGTAGAGCAGAAGTCTTGTCAATATGCCCAATCTGGTCTCGAATCCCTGGGCCCAGGCAATCCTCTTGCCTGCCAAAGTGCTGGGATGACAGCCCTGAGCAACCTCACCCATTTAAACAAGAGATTTTTTTTAAAAAGGGGGGCCGGTCATGGTGGCTGACGCCTGTCATTCCTGCACTTTGGGAGGCCATGTCGAGAGGATTGCCTGAGTAGAGGTGTTCAAGACCAGTTTGGGTCATTTCGTGAGACCTCGTCTCTACAAGAAAAATCAAAATATTAGCCAGACTGAGTGGCAAACACCTGTCATTCCAGCTAATTGGAGTGTGAGGTAGAAGATTTGCCTAAGTGAAGTAGGTTGAGACTGTGGTGGCTTTGAGTGTGCCAGTGCATTCCAGCTTCGGAAACAGAGTGAGGACACAATTCAGAAAAAAAAGAAAGAATGAAAGGTTTGGCTGAAATTTATATCAAAAAATGAAACTAATTCTTTTTTTTTTTTTTAGCCAGTCTCACTCTGGCTTGCTCATGGCCACCAGAGCCTCGGTATGCTTGACTCAGGCGATCTTTCTGTCTCAGTCTTCCCAGCAGCTGGAACTACAGGCCTCAGCCTACAAACGAGGAAATACAGGCATGCACTACCATGCCTGGCTAACTGTTCTATTTATTGTAGAGCAGAGGTCTTGCCTCATTTCGCAGGCTGGTCTCAAAGCCCGGAACTCAGGCACGCCTCTTGTCTCTGCCTGCTGATGTCCTGAGATAGCAGGCATGAGCCACCTCACCCAACTAAGGTGGTCATAAAAAAATTGAGAAAAACAGAACCGGGCATGGAGGCTCATGCCTGTCATCCCAGAAGTTTGGGAGGCCAAGAGAGAGCACTGCATGATTCCAGTTGTACGGGAACAGTTTGGGCAATTTGGTGGGACCTCATCTCTACAAATCAAAATATTTGTCAGGCAGGTTGGTTCACACCTGTATGTCCAGCTACATCGATGATGAGTTGGAAGTATCACCTGAGCCCAGTAGGTCAACGCAACCCACTTGTCTCTGCCTGTGAATGTCCTGAGATGACAGGCATGAGCCACCTTATCCAACTAAGGTGGCCATAAAAATTGAGAAAAATAGGACCAGGCGTGGAGGCTCATGCCTGTCATCCCAGCAGTTTGGGAGGCCAAGCATGAGTCCATGCTTGGCCTCCCAGTTATACAGGAGCAGTTTGGGCAATTTGGTAAGACCTCATTTCTACAATAAAAATAAAAATATTTATCAGGCTAGTTGGCTCACATCTGTATGTCTGGCTTCATGGATGGTGAGGTGGAAGTATCGCTGGAGCCCAGTAGGTCAAGGCTGTGGTGGCCTGAGCGTGCCATTTTATCCAGACATAGCAACACAAGGGAACCCAATACAGACAAAGAAAGATTTGCCTGGAATTACATCAAATAATTGAACCTTAATTCTTTAATTTTTTTTTTCTTGCCAGTCACATTCTGTTGCCCAGGCTGGAGTGCAGTGATGTACTCATGGCCACCACAGCCTAGGTTATGGGACAGGAGATCCTTCTGCCTCAGTCTTCCCATTAGCTGGAACTACAGGCTTTAGCCTCCAAATAGATGGAAATTCTGGCATGCACCACGTCACCAAGCTAGTTGTTTTATTTATTGTAGAGCAGAAATTTTTCCCAGTTGCCCAGACTGGACTTGATGCCCTGGGCTCAGGCAATCCTCTAACTTCTGTCTGCCAAAGTGCTGGGATGACAGGCATTAACCACCTCACCCAGCTAAAGTGGATATTTTAACAATAAAAATTTTTAAAAATGCCTGGAAGTGGTGGCTCATGCCAGTCATCCTAGCACTTTCGGAGGCCAGGATGAGTGGATTGCTTGAGTCCCTGTGTTCAAGACCAGTTTGGGCAATTTGGTGAGATCTTGTCTCTATAATAAAGATCAAAACATTAGCCGGGAAGGATGACATATGCCTATAGTTCCAGCCACTTGGAGGGTGAGGCGCAAGGATCACCAGGGCTGAGTAAGTCAAGACTGCCTTGGCCGTGAGCATGCCACTGCATTCCAGCCTGAGTAACAGAGTGAGAAACCGACCCATAAGAATAAAGAAAAATTTGACTGTAATTTACATTAAAAAATGAATCCTAATTCTTTAATTCAATTGATTTTAGACAGTCTCACTCTGTTGCCCAGGCTGGAGAGCAGTGGCATACTCATGGCCACCGCAGCATTGGTCTGCTTGGCTCTGGTGATCCTTCTGCTTAGGTCTTCCCAGTAGCTGGAACTACAGGCTTTAGCCTTCCGGGTAGCTGGATATACTGGCATGCCCCACCATGCCCGGCTAGTTGTTTTATTTATTGTACAGCAGAAGCCTTGCCTAGTTGGCCAGAGTGGTCTCAAAGCCCTGGGCTCAGGCAATAATTTTGCCTCTGTGAGCAAAATGCTGGGATGACAAGCATGCGCTACCTCATGCAGCTAAAGAGGACATGTTAAAAATATAAAAAAGAAATGGCTGGGCGTAGTGCCACATTCCTGATGTCCCAGCACTTTGTGAGGGAAAGGTGAGAGGACTGCCTGAATCTATGTGTTTGCCACCACTTTGGGCATTCAATGAGACCTTGTCTCTACAATAAAATCAAAATTTTACCTGGGTAGGGTGGCACACACCTGTAGTGTCAGCTACTTGGAGGTCGAGGGGGAAT
>NW_007161377.1:0-4115 GCF_000164805.1 Carlito syrichta | reverse complement strand
TGCCCCAGCTGGAAATACTGGCATGCCCCACCATGCCAGGCTAGTTGTTCTATTTATTGTAGAGTAGAGGTTTGCCTAGTTGGCCAGGCTGTTCTCAAAGCCCTGGGCTGAAACATTAATCGGGCCTCTACAAGCAAAATGCTGGGATGACAGGCATGAGCCACTTCATGCAACAAAAGCAGACATGCTATAAAGAAAAAAATAAACAAAGGAACGGGCGTAACGGAACATTCCTGACATCCCAGCACTTTGTGAGGAAAAGGTGAGAGGACGGCTTGAGTCCATGTGTTCGTGACCACTTTGGGCAACTCATTGAGACCTCATCTCTACAATAAAAATCAACATATTAGCCAGGCAGGGTGGCACATGCTTGTAGTTCCAGCTACTTGGAAGTCAAGAAATTGGATGGCATGAGCCCATTGGTCGAGGCTGTGGGGGCCTTGAGCACCAAACTGCATTCCAGCCTAAGCAACAGAGAGAGAACCCCGACTCTGAAACAGAAAGAAAGAATGATTTGACTGGAATTAACATCAGGAAATTGAGTCCTGATTTTTAATATATATATATACTTTTAGTCAGTCTCACTATTTTGCCCAGCATGGAGTGCAAGGGCATGCTCATGGCCACTATACCCTCGGTTCTAGGCTCAGGAGATCCTACTGCCTCAGACTTCCCAGTAGCTGTAAATAAAGGTTTAGCCTACAAAGAAGCTGGAAATACAGGCATACACTACCTTGCCCGCCTAGTTTTTTAATTCATTGTAGAGCAGAAGTCTCATCAATATGTCCAAACTGGTCTCCAATTCCTGGGCCCAGGCAATTCTCTGGCCGCCAAAGTTTTGGGATGACAGGCCTGAGCAACCTCATTCATTTAAACAAGAGATATTTTAAAAAGGGGAGCCAGTCATAGTGGCTGACACCTGTCATCCCTGCACTTTGGGAGGCCATGTCGAGAGGATTGCCTGAGTAGAGGTGTTCAAGACCAGTTTGGGCCATTTCATGAGACCTCGTCTCTACAAGAAAAATCAAAATATTAGCCAGACTGAGTGGTGCACACCTGTTGGTCCAGCTAACTGGAGTGTGAGGCGGAAGTTTTGCCTAAGTGAAGTAGGTTGAGACTGTGGTGGCTTTGAGTGTGCCAGTGCATTCCAGCTTTGGAAACAGTGAGAACACAATTCAGAAAAAAAAGAAAGAATGAAAGGTTTGGCTGAAATTTATATCAAAAAATTGAAACCTAATTCTTTAATTTTTTTTTTTAGCCAGTCTCACTCTGTTGTCCAGGATGGAGAGCAATGACATGCTCATGGCCACCAGAGCCTTGGTATGCTTGGCTCAGGTGATCCTTCTGTATCAGTCTTCCCAGCAGCTGGAACTACAGGCCTCAGCCTACAAATGAGCTGGAAATACAGGCATGCACCATCATGCCCGGCTGACTGTCCTATTTATTGTAGAGCAGAGGTCTTGCTTCATTTCTCAGGTTGGTCTCGAAGCTCGGAACTCAGGCAACCCTCTTGTCTCTGCCTGCTGATGTCCTGAGATGACAGGCATGAGCCACCTCACCCAACTAAGGTGGTCATAAAAAAATGGAGAAAAATAGGACCGGACGTGAAGGCTCATTCCTGTCATCCCAGCAGTTTGGGAGTGCAACAGAGAGCATTGTGTGAGTCCAGTTGCACAGGAGCAGCTTGGGCATTTTGGTAAGACCTCATCTCTACAATAAAAATCAAAATATTTTTCAGGCTAGTTGGCTCACACCTGTATGTCAGCTAAATGGATGGTGAGGTGGAAGTATCGCTGAAGGCCAGTAGGTCACGACTGTTGTGGCCTTGAGCATGCCATTTCATTCCAGACTGAGTAACACAAGGGAACCGACACAGACAAAGAAACATTTGCCTGGAATTACATCAAATAATTGAAACTTAATTCTTTATTTATTTATTTATTTATTTTGCCAGACTCACTCTGTTGCCCAGGCTGGAGTCCGGTGACATGCTCATGGCCACCATAGCCTAGGTTATGGCTCAGGAGATCCTTCTGCCTCAGTCTTCCCACTAGCTGGAACTATAGGCTTTAGCCTCCAAATAGATGGAAATTCTGGCATGTACCATGTTACCAAGCTAGTTGTTTTATTTATTGTAGAGCAGAAATTTTTCTCAGTTGCCCAGACTGGACTTGATGCCCTGGGCTCAGGCAATCCTCTAACATCTGTCTGTCAAAGTGCTGGGATGGCAGGCATTAGCCACCTCACCCAGCTAAAGTGGATATTTTAACAATAAAAATTTTTTTTAAATGCCTTGAAGTGGTGGCTCATGCCAGTCATCCCAGTACTTTGGGAGGCCAGGATGAGTGGATTGCTTGAGTCCCTGTGTTCAAGACCAGTTTGAGCAATTTGGTGAGCTCTCGTCTCTATAATAAAAATCAAAACATTAGCCAGGAAGGATGACATATGCCTAAGTTCCAGTCACTTGGAGGGTGAGCACAAGGATCACTGGGGCTGAGTAGGCCAAAGCTACCTTGGCCGTGAGCATGCCACTGCATTCCAGCCTGAGCAACAGAGTGAGAAACTGACCCATAAAAATAAAAGAAAGAAAAATTTGACTGTAATTTACATCAAAAACTTGAATCCTAATTCTTTAATTCAATTGTTTTTAGACAGTCTCACTCTGTTGCCGAGACCGGAGAGCAGTGGCATACTCATGGCCACCACAGTGTCAGTCTGCTTGGCTCTGGTGATCCTTCTCCCTAGGTCTTCACAGTAGCTGGAACTACAGCCTTTATCCTACAGGGTATCTGGAAATACTGGCATGCCCCACCATGCCCGGCTAGTTGTTTTATTTATTGTACAGCAGAAGCCTTGCCTAGTTGGCCAGGCTGGTCTCAAAGCCCTGGGTTCAAGCAATAATTTCGCCTCTGCGAGCAAAATGCTGGGAGGACAGTCATGCGCAACCTCACGCAGCAAAAGAGGACATGTTAATAATAATAATAATAATAATAATAAAGGGCTGGAAGTAGTGCCACATTCCTGACATCCCAACACTTTGTGAGGGAAAGGTATGAGGACTGCCTGAGTCCATGTGTTTTTGACAAGTTTGGGCAATTCGGTGAGACCTTGTCTCTACAATGAAAATCAAAACATTAGCTGGGCAGGGTGGCACATGCCTGTAGTTCCAGCAACTTGGAGGTTGAGGGGATGGATGGTATGAGCCCAGTAGGTCAAGGCTGCGGTGTCCTTCAGTTCCCCACTGTATTCCAGCCTGAGCAACAGAGTGAGAACCGGACTCTGAAATAGAAAGAAAGAAATATTTGGCTGGAATTAACATCAGAAAATTGAGTCCTGATTTTTAATATATATATACTTTTAGTCAGTCTCACTCTTTTGCCCAGCATGGAGTACAATGGCATGCTCATGGCCACTGTAGCCTCGGTTCTAGGATCAGGAGATCCTACTGTCTCAGAATTCCCAGTATATGGAAATAAAGGTTTAGCCTACAAAGAAGCTGAAAATACAGGCATACACTACCTTGCCCACCTAGTTTTTTAATTCATTGTAGAGCAGAAGTCTTGTCAATATGCCCAATCTGGTCTCGAATCCCTGGGCCCAGGCAATCCTCTTGCCTGCCAAAGTGCTGGGATGACAGCCCTGAGCAACCTCACCCATTTAAACAAGAGATTTTTTTTAAAAAGGGGGGCCGGTCATGGTGGCTGACGCCTGTCATTCCTGCACTTTGGGAGGCCATGTCGAGAGGATTGCCTGAGTAGAGGTGTTCAAGACCAGTTTGGGTCATTTCGTGAGACCTCGTCTCTACAAGAAAAATCAAAATATTAGCCAGACTGAGTGGCAAACACCTGTCATTCCAGCTAATTGGAGTGTGAGGTAGAAGATTTGCCTAAGTGAAGTAGGTTGAGACTGTGGTGGCTTTGAGTGTGCCAGTGCATTCCAGCTTCGGAAACAGAGTGAGGACACAATTCAGAAAAAAAAGAAAGAATGAAAGGTTTGGCTGAAATTTATATCAGAAAATTGAAACCTAATTCTTTTTTTTTTTTTAGCCAGTCTCACTCTGGCTTGCTCATGGCCACCAGAGCCTCGGTATGCTTGACTCAGGCGATCCTTCTGTC
>NW_007161376.1:0-599 GCF_000164805.1 Carlito syrichta | reverse complement strand
AGTTAAATAGTTAAAATAATATTTTAAATTTCCAATTTTAAAACAAGAGATCAACAATAGCAAGGAAATTCCTATGAAATATTAAATGCTATAAACATGGAAACACAGAAACATATGGAGTTAGAAGGTGAAAGACACAATTCATATTGGAAGACAAAAGGAACAAAGACAGGGTCGTGCTCTATTGCCCAGGCAGGAGTGTAGTGGTGATATCATAGATACTGCGGCCAAGAACTCCTGGGATTCTACGGCCAAGAACTCCTGGGATTCTATGGCCAAGAACTCCTGGGATTCTATGGCCAAGAACTCCTGGGATTCTACGGCCAAGAACTACTGGGATTAAAGGATCCTTCCACCTCAGCCTACTGAGTGGCTGGCACTACAGTCATGCAACACCACACCCAGGTAATTAAAAAAAAATAGAGATAAGATCTTGTTACCTTGCTCAGGTAGGTCTGGAATTCTTAGCCTCAAGCAATTCTCCTGCATCAGCTTTCTGAAGGATTAGAATTACAGGAGTGAGCTACCCCGCACCCAGTTCTTGGGTGAAGATAATTCTTACTTGGATTTGTAATTTATCTAAGAGAAGAGTGACAGGA
>NW_007161375.1:0-367 GCF_000164805.1 Carlito syrichta | reverse complement strand
CAAGCTCCCACCATGACCCCAAGCAAAACCCAGAAAACCTTGGGTGAGGGCAGGCCTCAGTGATAGCATCCCCTCTGGCCCAGATTCAAGACCAGGTTGGAAGATCAGGATGTCAACCAAATGTCAAACATGTGATCCCAGCAGTTTGGGAGTCCTGGACCGAGAGGATGGTCTCAGGGGCTATTTGAGAGCAGCATGAGAAACCTAGTGATGAATGAAAAGAAAGAAAAAAGAAAGGAAGGAAGGAAGAAAGAAAGAAAGAAAGAAAGAAAGAAAAGAAAGAAAGAAATCCATTCTCTTGCAAACCTTCTGCCCTCAGTTCTTCCCACCCTCCCCCACATGTGAGGGTCCAACAAGCTCGGCACCA
>NW_007161374.1:78138-91223 GCF_000164805.1 Carlito syrichta | reverse complement strand
CCTCGACACCCCTCTTGGGGCTCCATCACAAGACCAGCTTCCTTCTGATGAACCGGATGCCCAGAGAGTTGGCCAGAGTTGCCCACTGAGCCTTCCCTGGACAAAGCACCTAGTGAGGGGAGTGTCTATGCCTGGGTATCCATCCCTCTACCTCGTTTCCCAGTGTTGACTCACATGCTCCTCCCTGGGACCACCTCTGGGAAAGGGAGGGCATGACTCTCAAATCTTTAGGGGGGGCTGGATGGCCTGGCACCTCACTACTGTCTCCTCATCACTTTGGGAGGACGAGACGGTAAGTTGGCCAGAGCCCAGTAGATCGAGACCAGGCTGGACAACATAGCAAGCCCCCATCTTGACCTCAAGCAAAACCCAGAAAACCTGGGGTTAGGGCAGGCCTCAGTGTGAGGATCACTTCAGGTCCAGAGTTCAAGACCAGGAAGGAAGATCAGGATGTCAACCAAATGGAAACCCTGTGATCACAGCAATTTGGTAGGCCAGGGGTGAGAGGAAGGCCCAAGTTGGTCAGTTGAGAGCAGCCAGGACTACCTTGTGAGGGAACAAAAGAGAGAGAGAGTAAAAGAGAGAAAGAGAGAAAGAAAGAAAGAAAGAAAGAAAGAAAGAAAGAAAGAAAGAAAGAAAGAAAGAAGGATAATATGTTACCAAATAAATCCAGTCTCTGCAAAACTTCCCTCAGTCCTTTCCCCCCACCCCCCCACAGACGAGAGTTCCCCAAGCTTGGCACCCTCTGGCCCTAACCCATACCATGGCTGCTCCTGTTTTCGTATGTGAATCCCTGAGGCTCCCTGGTCGGCTTCCTGTAGTCTCTCCTCTAAGAGAATAGAAATGTGCCTCAGGCAGTTAGACCATCCAACTCAGCAACGAAGATATTCCGCCAAGAAAGGTCAGGGACACTTCTCTCACCAAGGATATTTCTTCCCATTTTTCCTGGCTACAAAGCCAGTCACCCTTTGAACGCACCATGCTCACTTGGGAATCTGTGTATGATTGTCATGTTTTTGGAGACAGGGTCTGGCTCTGTGGCCCATGCTAGGGCCAAGGGACACGGATGTTCACTGTCAGTCTTGAAATCACAGGCTCTGGTGATCCTCTGGCCTCAGCCTCTGCAGTCGCTGGGATGACTGGCACCTCAACCCCAGAACCCCGTTAAGATGGGTGCTGAGATGGGAGTCTCACTATGTGGCCCAGGCTGACCTTGGGCTCCTGCTCTCTAGCCATCCTCCAGCCTCTGATTCCCAGAATGCAGGGATTTCAAGTGTGGGATGCTGCACCAGGCTTTCTGGTTTGTTTTTGACGAAGGATCAAGGCTGGACTCGGGGGCTCAGCCTCATCATCCAAGCACTTTGCGAGGCTGTGACCAGTGGCCAGACCGATCCCACGGCCCAGGATGCACCCAGGAACCTAGACAAGTCCTCATCTCTACCCTCCATCAGAAATGAGTTAGGCATGGTGGCACATGCCTGTAGTTCCTGCTCATAGGAACGTTGGGGACAGTCTCGCCGGAGCCTGGGAGGCTGAGTCTGTGGTGGCTGGGAGAGAGGCAACATCCTCCAGGCTGAGTGATAGAGAGAAACACTGACTCAAAGAAAAAAGGAAAAATGGAAAAAAAGAAGAGCATCCATTTGTATATGGAGTTGGGATCATTGTGAACAGACAGATCATTTGGGAAGGAGGCCTCAGGCTTGGGCCTAGAGTTCCTGAAAGATGGTGGATCAGCAGACAATCAGGCTGTGACTTTGGCAGGCCGAGGTGGGGAACAGCTGGAGCAAGGGAGTTTGAGACTAGCCTGGAGCACCTAGCGAGACCTCGTTACTCCCCAGAACGTGAAAACAGGAGTCGCTCGTGGATGCGACCACGGTTCTGGCTACACGGGATGCAGTGGCCTCTGTCCTGGGGTGTTTCTTGGTGTCACCCACCGAGACATAATGTATGAGTCGAGGTTGGGCACCATGACTCAAGGCTGTCATCCCCATGCACTGAGAGGCAGAGGCGGAAGGCTGCCTGAGCCCAGGGTTCAGAGAACAGTCTGGGTAACGTGGTCAGACCTCACCTCAGTGAGAGGTCCCCAAATTCGGGTCAGGCATGATGGCCCATGGAGTCCCAGCTGCTCAGAGGCCCAGGCAGGAGGGCCATCTGAGACCCAAGCTTGAGGAAGCAGGAGCGATGATCAAGCCCCCGTTCCCCAGCCCAGCACACGGAGACTCTGGCAACAAAAAAGATGCCTCTCACATGCATCAGGACAGGTGTCCACAGCTCCCCAGGGAAAAGTCTGCTTGGGTGGAGGATTATGGTGTGATCGAGAGAGGAAGGGCCTCTTCACATGCCAGAAGGTCGAAGACAGGGTGACCAGAACATGGACTGATGGTGGCATTGCTGGACCACCTTGATCGTTCTGTGCCCGATGTCCACCCTAGCTCAGGATAATCTGTTCCATGAGCTCACCTACATCTTTTCTGTGGGGCACAAATGTGGAGGGTGGAGAAAGGCCTTCTGGTATGTGTGGCCGAAGGCATGGGATGGATGTGCCCGGTGGCCACATTTGAAATCTCCCATGAACAACAGGCTGTTAACTGCGTTTTCCTCTCCCATACCTGACCAGACCTTGTCTCAGCAAGAGTGCCCCCAAATCGAGTCTGGCGTAGGGGTCCCCCAAGTCCCTGCTGCTCGGGGAGGACGACCTTAGAACCACAGGTTGAGGGCCTGGGAGCCAAGGTCATGCCACCATGTCCCCGATAGTCTGATGGAGACACCAGGAACATAAAAGATGCCTCCCATGGGAATCACGATGGGAGTCCACAACTCCACAGGAAATGTCCGTGTGGGTGGGGACAATGGGGAGATTGGGAGAGGAAGGGGCCCTCTCTCTGACTGAAGGTGGGAGACAGGGCAACAGGAACCTAGGTTGGCCATGTCATTGCCAGACTGCCTTGAACACTCTGTGCCCGACAGCAGCCCTATCTCCGGGCCATCTGTTCCGTGAGCTCACATGTATCTTTACAGTGGAACACGAGTGTGGACAATGGAGGCAGGCCTTCTGGGGTGCGTGGCCAAAGGCATGGGATGGACCAGCCTGGTGGCCACCTTTGAAACCTCCCCTGAATGACAGGCCAGAAAGTACCTTTTCCTCTCCTTCCCTGAGGGTGTCTCCTTGTGCTGCGTGGCAGGGATGCTGCTGGTGGTGGTGGTCATGACTATTATTATTGGGAGTTGGAATCCTGCACTGTCACCCAGGTCAGAGCACAGAGGCATGCTCACTGCTTCTGCATAATCCACCTGCCAAAATCAGGCAATCCTCCTGCCTCAGACACCAAGTGACTGGAACCACAGGCCTGCACCACCACGCCTGGTTAATATTTGGATGTATTTTTGATGGTGAAGTCAAGGTTTTGACCCATGCCCCAGGCTGCTGTTGATTCAGCAGCCTCAGGCCGTCAACTTGCCTGGGCATCCAAAGGGTCAGGAAGACAGGCTTAGGCCCTGAGCCCTGCCTGTGGTTGTAGTAGTGGTGGTGGTTGGTATTATTATTCTGAGTTGGAGTCCCACTCTCTCACCAAGACTGGAGCACAGGGGGCCACTCTCAGCCACCACGGCCTCCACTGGCTGGACTCTAGTGACCCCCTCACTATGGTCTCCCAAGTAGACGGAAAGACAGGTGTGCCCCACCACACTTGGCTCATTTTTTCGGCTTCTTGTAGAGTCGAGTTCTCACTAAGGTGCCTGTACTGGTCTCACACCAGTGTCTCAGGCTAACCTCTCGCATCGGCCTCCCAGAGTATTGGAATGACAGGTGATCCCCCATGCTCGGCCTCCACACCCCTCTCAGGGACCCTCCACAAGTCCTGCTCCCTTCTGATGACCCGGGAATGAGGACAGGGGGGAGCAGTCACCCTACAAGCCTTCTTCGGGGGAGTTCCTGACAGAGGGGCGTGTCTCCATCCTTGCACCCACCACTCCACCCTATTGTTCCCCAGGGTGTACCCGTTTGCACCTCTTAGGGGCCACCCAGGGGAAAGTGAGGACATGACTCTCATACATTCTGGGTGGTGTGGATGGCTGGATGACTCACACCTGTCTCCTTGGCACTTGGGAGGCCATACGGGAAGATGGCCAGAGCCCGGTATGTCAAGACCAGTCGGGACACAATAGCAAGCATTCACCTCGACCCCAAGCAAAACCCAGAAAATCTTGGGTGAGGACAAGCCGCAGCAGGAGTTTTGCATCTTACCCAGAGTTCAAGACCAGGCAGTAAGACCAGCATGTCGACCAAATGGAAAGCCTGTGATGGCAGCAATTTGAGAGGTCTAGGCCGAGAGGATGACTTGAGTTGGGCGGTTAGGAAACAGCTTGGGCAACCTAGTGAGGAAAGAGAAGAAAGAAAGAAAGAAAGAAAAACAGAAAAAGAAAACAGGAAGGAAGGAAGGTGTAAAGAAAGAAAGAAAGGAGAGAAAGAATCTATTCTGCAAACTTTCTTCCCTCAGTCCATACCCGCGCCCCCTCACATGTGAGGGGTCTCCAAGCTATGCACCTTGCAGCCCAACGCCCACAATCCCTGTCCCCACTTTGATACAGGAGTTCCTGAGGGTCCCTGGCTGGGTTCCTCTGAGCTCTCCTCTCTGAGGTGAGAAATATGACCCAAGCAGGCCTGTCCTCTGACTCAGCAAAGAGTACCTTCTGCAAAGAAATGCCAGGAACACACCCCTCACCAGGGGAAATTACTTCACCTCAGACCCATTTTTTCTGGCTCTAAAGCCAGTTGCCATTTGAGCACACCATGCGCAGTTGAAAATCTGTGTATGATTCTGATGTTTTTGGAGACAGGGTTGGGCTCTCTGGTTAAGACCAGGGCCCGGGGACATGACCATCATTTTCCACAAGCTTCAAAATGGTGGTCACTGGCAATTTCCTGCCTCAGCCTCTGGAGTGGCCAGGATGATGGGCACCTCGACCCCAGACCCCTGTGTGGATGGGTGCGCAAACAGGGTCTCCCTACATGGCCTGGGGTGTCCTTGAGCTCCTGGGCTACAGACATCCTCCTGATTCAGCTTCTCAGAGCGCTGGGGTTCCAGGCATGTGCTGCCATGCCTGGCCTTCCTTTTCATTTTTGACGAAGGATCGAGACCAGACTCAGGGGCTCATCCTCATCATCCCAGTACTTTTGAAGGCCAAAGCCTGGGGCCAGACCAAGCCTGTGGGTCCAAGATGTGCCTGGCACCTTGGTGAGACCACGGCTCTACTGTCCCAAATGAGCCAGGTGTGTTGGTGCCCACATGTCGTTCTAGCTTCTTGGAAGTCCTGGGATGGAAGGCTCCCTGGAGCCCAGTGGGCCAAGGATGTGCTGGCCGGGAGTGAGCCACCACCCTTCATCCTGGGCAACATAGTGAGACTTGGACTCAAAAAATATAATAAAAGGAAAGAAAAAAATATCATCCATTTGTGTATGTAGTTGGGATCATTGTGAATAGACAGAGATCATTCGGGAAGGAGGCCCCAGCCTTGGGCTTAGAGTTCCTGAAAGATGGTGGATCAGCAGACATTTGGGCTGTGGTTTTAGGTGGCCAATTCGGGGGACTGCTGGAGACCGGGAGTTCGAGACCAGTCTCGGCTACATAGTGAGATCACATCACTCCCCAGAATGCAAACACTGGAGTCAAGTGTGGTGGTGCCCGCTGTCCCAAGTAAAGGGCCTCCTGAGTGACCAGAAGGACAGGCGTGCATCACCACGGTCAGCTCAATTTTTGGCTTCTTGTAGAGACAAGGTCTCTCCGAGGAGCCTGGGCTAGTCTCACACCAGAGGCTCTGACCATCCTCTTGCCTAGGCATCCCAGAGCACCGGGATGACAGGCGTGAGCCCCTGTGCCCAGCCTACACAGCCCTCTCGGGTACCCACCGTGAGGCCCGCTGAACACTCCCAGATGGAAGTGAATGGTGCAGCAGCATGTCTCCACCAGTGTGCCCACCCCTCCTGCTGCCTTATTCCTGAGGGTGGAACTGTTTGTTCCTCACAAGGGCTGCCTTGGGGAAAGGGAGGTCGAGACTCTCACAGGTTTGGGGAGTCAGGAATGGCCAGGCGACTTATGTCTGTCTCCTCAACACTCAGGGAGGCCGAGATGGGAAAATGGCCAGAGTCCAGGAACTCGAGACCAGGCTGGATACCATAGCAAGCCCCCATCTCGACCCCCAGGCAAACCCACAAAACTTCAGGTGAGGTCAGGCCTCAGTGTGAGGACCGCCTCTGGCATAGAGTTCAAGATCCGGCAGGAACACCTGGATGTCGACCAAATGGAAAGCCTGTGATCGCAGCAGTTTGGGAGACCCAGGCTGAGAGGATGGCCCTTGTGCAGTTTGAGAACAGCCTGGCAACCAAGTGAGGAAAAAAAAAGACAGAAAGAAAGAAAGAAATAACTTAAGAAAGAAAGGAAGGAAGGAAGGAAGGAAGGAAGAAGAAAAGAAAGAAAGAAATCCATTCTCCTGCAAACCTTCTGCCCAAAGTCCTTCCCCCCATCCAGCCACACATTGCTAGGCACCTTCCCACACTAACCCATCCCCCAGTGGCTCCCCCCACTTTAGTATAGTAGTTCCCAAGCTCACTGGCCAGGTTCCTGTAGGCTCTCTTCTCCGAGGTGAGAAATGTGCCCCAAGCAGGCCAACCCTATGACTCGGCAGTGAGGACCTTCTGCCAAGAAAGGCCAGGGACAATTCCCTCACCCAGGGACATTTCTTCTTCTGCAATCCCATTTTTTGTGATCTAAAGCCAGTCGCCCTGTGAACACACCATGTGCAATTTAAAATCTGTGTACATTTCTGATGATTTTGGAGACAGTGTCTGGCTCTATGGCCCAGCCTGTTGCCCATGGTCATGACCATCATTCATTGCCAGACTCAAAATCGTGGGCTCTGTTGATCCTCCTGCCTCAGCCTCCAAAGTGTCCGGTATGATGGGCACCTTGACCCCAGATCCCCTGTTTAGATGAGTGAGGAGACGGAGTCTCTCTGTGTGTCCCAGGGTGGCCTTGCACTCCTGGGCACCAGACATCCTCCCACTTCGGCCTCCCAGAGTGCTGGGATTCCAGACGTGGGCTGCCTTGCCAGGCCTTCTGGTTCGTTTTCCATGAAAGATGGAGGCCAGGCTCAGGGGCTCAGACTCATCATCCCAGCGCTTTGGGAGGAGAGGCCAGCAGCCAGCCCAAACCCGCTGACCAAGAAGCACTCTGGCAACTTGATGAGACCTCGTCTCAACTCTCCATTCCAAATGAGCCGGGTTTCACCACACCCGCTGTGCACCTGCTGTTCTGGCTCCTTGGAAGGCTGGTGAAAGACTCACTGAAGCCTGGTGGGCAAAGGCTGAGGTGGCTGTGAGCAAGTCCCTGACCTAAAGCCTGGGCAAAGGAGTGAGACTCTGACTCAAAGAAAAAATGGAAAAAAGGAAGAAAAGAAAAGCATACAATTGTATATGGAGTTGGGATCATCGCGAACAGACAAATCATTTAGGAAGGAGGCCCCAGCCTTGGGCCTAGAGTTCCCAAAAGATGGTGGATCGGCAGACAATTGGGTTGTGGCTTTGGAAGGCTGAGGCAGTGGACTTCTGCAGCCTGGGATTTTGAGACCAGCCAGGTCTAAGTAGTGAGACCTTGTCGCTCCCCAGGACCCAAGCACTGTAGTCACACATTGTGGTACATGTGGTCCCAGCTACACAAGATGCAGTGGCCTCCATCCAGGGGCATGCCTTTGTGTTGCCCCTGCCTACAGCTTGTGCGAGTACAGGCTGGGAACCATGGCTCACAGCTGTCAGCCCCAGGCCCTGGGAGGCTGAGATGAGAGGCTGCCTTTGTTCCCAGGTTCAGATATCAGCCAGGGTGGTTTGGCCAGACATCATCTCAGTGAAAGGGCCCCAAAATCGAGTCAGGCATGGTGTCCACTGGAGACCAGGTTGCTCAGGGACCAGAGGCAGGAGTACCACCTCAGCACTGCAGGTCACAGCCCCTGAAGCCACAATCATGCCGCCATGCCCCAGCCCAGCCTATGGAGACTGCAGCTACAAAATAGAAGCCACCAACGTGTGTCACGACAGGCGCCCATGGCTCCCATGGGAAAGATTCACATGGTCGTGGGATGATGGAGTGATAGGGTGAGGAAGAAGCCCTCCCCCTACCCAAAGGAGGGAAACTGGGCAACCTGAATCTGGGCTGGCAACGGCATTGCCAGACCTCCTTGATCACTCTAAACCAGATGGCCACCCTAACTCAGGTCAGTCTGTTCCATGAGCTCACATGTGTCTTTGCCATAGGGCATGAGTGTGGAGAGTGGAGGGAGGCCTTCTGGGACGTGTGGCCAAAGGCACGGGATGGATGGTCCGGGTGATCAACTTTGAAACCACCGAAGAATGACAAGAGGTAAAGTGCCTTTTCCTCTCCCTTCCCTGAGGGTGACTTCTCATGCTCAGTGGCAGGGGTGGTGGTGGTGGTGGTGGTGATTATTACTATTTGAAGTTGACATCCTGCTCTATTGCCCAGGCCTTAGTACAGGTGCATGCTCAGGGAAGGCATGGACTCCACCTGCCAGACTCAGATGATCCTCCCACCTCAGCCCAAGGAGTGGCTGGAACCACAGGCTGTGCCACCATGCCCGGCTAATCTTTGGATGTATTTTTGATGGCTGAGATGAGGTTTCTCCCCATGTCCCAGGCTGGTATCAAACCCGCAGGCTCAGGACATCAACTTGCCTGCACCTCCAAGGGACTGGTATGCCTGGCTGAGCCTCTGAAGTAGGCCTGGGTTGTGGTGGTGGTGGTGGTTGGTATTATTCTGATTCAGAGTCCCACTCTGTCACTGTGGCTGGAGTGCAGGGGCCCACTCTCAGCCACCACACCCACCACCGACTGGGCTCTAGCGATTCTCCTGTAGCAGCCTCCTGAGTGGCCAGAATGAAAGGCCTGCACCACCAAACTCAAATCATTTTTTTGGCTTCTTGTAGGGACGAGGTCTGGGCAAGGTTTCTGAGCTGTTCTCAAACCTGGGGACTCACGTCATCCTCTCACCTCAGCCTCCAGAGCACTAGGATGACAGATATGAGTCCCTGCACCTGGCCTCCACACTTCTCTCGGGGTCCCAAAGCAAGGTCCACTCCCTACCGATGACCTGGAATCCTGGAGAAGGCGGCTGGTGTAGCCCACTAGGTCCTCCACTGAGGGAGCACCTGGTGCATGGGCATGTGTCTGCCAGGGCTCCTAACCTTCCTCCCACCTTCTTCCTCAGGGTGGACCCACTTGCTCCTCCCAGGGGCCGCCACGGGGAAAAGAAGGGTGTGACTCTCAAACCTCCAGGGGTGCAGGGACGGCCAGATGACTCAGGAATGTCTCTTTGGCATTTGGGGAGGCTGAAACAGGAAGATGGTCAGAGCCCAGGATCTCCAGACCAGGCTAGACACCATAACAAGCCCCCACCTCAACCTCCAAGCAAAACCCAGAAAACCTAGGGTGAGTTCAGGCCATGGTGGGAGGATCACCTCTGGCCCAAAGTTCAAGACCAGTCAGGAGACCAGGATGTCAATGAAATGAAAAGCCTGTGATCGCTGGAGTTTGGGATACCGAGGCCGGGAGGTTGACCCAAGTTGGGTGGTTTGAGAGCAGCCTGGGCAACATAGTGAGGAAATGAATTTAAAAAAGAAAGAAAGAAAGAAAGAAAGAAAGAAAGAAAGAAAGAAAGAAAGAAAGAAAGAAAGGAAGGAAGGAAAGAAGGAAGGAAGGAAGAAAGGTAGAAAGAAAGAAAGAAACAAACAAACAAAGAAAAGAAAAGAAAGTAAGCAAGAAATCCATTCTCCTGCAAAACTTCTGCCCTCAGTCTTTCACCACCTCCCCACCCACATGCGAAGATCCCCCAAGCTCAGCACCTTTCACTCACAACACCCCCCCATGGCTGCTCCCTCTTTGGTGTGGGAGTTCCCAAGACTCCCTGGCCATGTTACTGCTGGGTCTCCTCTCCGAGCTGTGAAATGTGCCTCAGGCAGGTCGACCCTCCTACTCGGCAACAAGTATCTCCTGCCAAGATAGGCAAGGGACACATCTCTCATGTGAGGACATTTCTTCACCCAAACGCATTTTTCCTGGATCTAAAGACAGTTGCCCTGTGAACACACCATGCACAGTTGACAATCTGTGTACAATTCTGATGTTTTTGGAGAGGGGTATGGCTCTGTGACAAAGGCTGGGGCCTGGGGACATGACCGACATTCACTGCCAGCTTCAAAATCACAGGATCTGGCGATCCTTCCACATCAGCCTCCGGAGTGCCCGGGAAGACAGGCACATCGACCCCAGACATCCTTTTTTGTTGGGTGCGGAAACAGGATCAACACTCGTGACCAGGGCTGGCCTTGGGCTCCTGGGCTCCTGGGCTCCAACCATACTCTGGCTTCAGCCTCCCAGAGCACTGGGATTCAAAACATGGACTGCTGTGTTAGGCCTTCTGGTTTGTTTTCGAGGAAGAATGGAGGGCAAGCTCTGAGGCTCAGCCTCATCATCCCTGTGCTTAAGTAGGACAAGGCCAACGGCCAGTCCAAACTAGTGTGTCATGATCCACCCGGGCACCTCGGTGAGTCTCGTCTTTACCCCCCATCCCAAATGAGCCAGGCAGGATGACGTGTGCCTGCTGTTCCAGGTACTTGGAAGGCCAGGGAAAGGCTTACGAGAGCACGGAGGCCCAAGGCTGCAGTGGCCAGAAGCGAGCCACCACCCTCCAACCTGGGTGATGGAGTGAGACTCCGATTCAAAGATAAAATGAAAAAAGGAAAAAAAAAAGAGCATCCATTTGTGTTTGGAGTTTTGATCATTGTGAACAGACAGAGATAATTTGGGAAGGAGGCTCCAGCCTTGGGCCTAGAGCTCCTGAAAGATGGTGGATCAGCAGACAATCAGGCTGAAGCTTTGGGAGGTTGAGGTGGGGGACTGCTGGAGCCCGGGAATTAAAGACCAGCCTGTGCCACGTAACAAGACTTCGTCCCTCCCCAGAACACAAACAATGGAGTCACGTATGGTGGTGCCCGCGGTCCTGGCTACACAGTATGCAATGGGCTCCCTCCCAGGGTGTTCCTTTGCATCACCCCTGCCAACAGAATGTACGAGTCCAGGCTGGGCACCATGGATCACATCAGTCAGCCCTGCACCCTGGGAGGCTGAGGCGGGAGGCTGCCTGAGCCCACGGTCAGAGACCAGCCTGGGCGATTTTGACAGACATGCTCTTGGTGAAAAGTTCCCAAAATCGGGTCTGTCATGGTGGCCTCCAGAGATTTGGGTGCTCTGGGCCTAAGCTGGAGGAAATTCCGAGCCCCACAATTCAAGGCCCCGGGAGCCAAGATCATGCTGCCATGCCCCACCCAAGTTGACGGAGGCTCCAGTGACAAAAATGATGACTCCCACGTGCCTCACAATGGGCGTCCACAGTTCTCCAGTGAAAGGTTCGTGTGGGTGGGGGATGATCGAGTGAACAGGGGAGGAAGGCACCCTCCCCACCAAAGGTGGCAGACTGGGTGACTGGAACCTGGGCTGGCAGCAGCATTACCGGACCGTTTTGATTGCTCTGTGCCCAATGGCCACCCTAATTTGGGACTGTCTGTCCTTGAGCTCACATGCATCTTTGCCATGGGGCTCGAGTGTGGAGGGTGGAGGAAGTCCGTCTGGGACGCATGATCAAAGGCACTGAATGGACTTTCCCAGTGGCCACCTTTGACACCTCCCACAAATGACAGAGGGGAAGTGTCTTTTTCCCTCTGATCTCTGAGGGTGACTCCTCACACTGGGTGGAAAGGGTGGTGGTGGTGCCTGTGGTGGTGATTATTATTATTTGATGTCTGAATCCCATTCTGTCGCGCAGGGGCATGCTCATGGCCAACGCAGAATCCACCTTCCAGGCTCAGCTGATCATCCCACAACATTCCCCCAAGTGGCTGTAATCACAAGTCTGTGCCACCACAACTGGCTAATCTTTGGTTTTATTTTTGATAGCCGAGAAGAGGTCTTGCCCCGTGTCCTGAGCTGGTCTTGAACCAGCAGGCTCAGGCTGTTCACTCACCTCAGCCTCTGAAGGGCCTGGATGCCAGCCTGTACCCCTGAGCCCGGCCTGTGGTTGTGGCGGTGGTGGTTGGTATAATCATGCTGAGTCGGAGTCATGCTCTGTCACCCAGGCCAGAGCACAGTGGCCTGCTCTCGGCCAACACAGCCTCCACTGACTGGGTTCCAGCAATCCTTCTGCCATGGCCTCCTGAGTGGGTGGAACAACAGGTGTGTGTTACCATGCTCGACTCATTTTTTGGTTTCTGGTAGAGATGAGCTCGTGCCAAGGTGCCTGGGCTGGTCTTGAAATTGAGGGCTCAGGCCATCCTCTTGCCCCAGCCTCTGAAAGCACCAGAGTGACAGGCGTGAGACCCCATGGCTGGCCTTCACACGCCTCTCAGGGCTCTACTGCAAGACCTGCTCCCTTCAGAGGACCTGGGACTGTGAAGAATGCAACCTTAGTCCCCTGCTGAGCCTGCCACAGGGGAGTTCCTGGGACAGAGGCCTGTCTCTGCCTGGGTGCCAATGCCTCTTTCACCTCAATTCCCAGGGTGGACCTGCTTGCTCCTCCCAGGGGCCACCTTGGGGAAAGGAAGGATGTGACCCTCAAACCGTCGGGGGAGGGTCAGCCAGGCAATTAACATTTGTCTCCTCAGCACTTCAGGGAGGCCGCGATGGGAAGATGGCCGAAGCCCAGGAGCTGAGACCAGACTGGAGACCATAGCAAGTCCCCACCTCCACCCCAAGCAAAACCCAGAAAACCTTGGATGTGTGCAGGCCTTGACAGGAAGATCGCCTCTGGCCCAGAGTTCACGACCAGGCAGGAAGACCAGGATGTTTACCAAATGGAAAGCCTATGAACGCAGCAGTTTTGGAGGCCCAGGCCAAGAGGTTGGCCTTAGGTGGGCAGTTTAAGAGCAGCCTGGGCAACCTACTGGGGAAAGAAAAGAAAGAAAGAAAGAAAGAAAGAAAGAAAGAAAGAAAGAAAGAAAGAAAGAAAGAAAGAAAGAAAGAAAGAAAGCTG